>NW_026722261.1:0-82066 GCF_029784015.1 Lycium ferocissimum | reverse complement strand
TTCTCATCATGGAATTCATAACGACAACAACTAAACGATAAGTAATATTAATTCATTCTTGGTCACACATGGGAGGTTACATTCGGCCAACATACCAACATGCACATATTGATAATTCTCACTCATTTCTTCACACTACAACAATTAACATACTACATAGAACTTAATTCATCACTTAAACACAACACAACATACACACACCTCACACGGCCCAAACCTCATACACATGGCCTCAATTCCAACTTACTATATTTCATGATTTTCATCCATTTTAACATACTACAACATGAATACAACCTTTATAACACATAAAACATAATCAATTCTTACCTTTCTTCTTCAACTTCACACTTTGCCTAGGGTTTGCAATTGACACAACGAATGGTTGGATGACCCGAACAACGCTTCCACGCTACTTAGGGACCTCAAATTAGTGGGTTTGCATCAACAAAATATTTTTGGGATGGCTAGAATTGAACCTCAATTTTTCTCCACTTGGCCGAGAGCCTCTTGGAGTTTTTCAACTTCTTGCTCTTTTTATCTAAGTGTTGAGAATGAGTATAGATGACTTAGAAGTCATCTTTTAAGCCCCTTGATGAATCATACATGTGTCCCTTGGCCCACACAAGTGTTGGACCAATTAAAATTGTCCACAAATTGTGTGGGCCAACTCCCACATTACACGGCCAAAGCAAGAAAAATTGCATGATTTTCAACTTCCATTAATTCCAATTTTGGTCCCAAATTTTCCTAATTGTTCCATACCAACAAATTCATGCACAAGTTATGACTCAAAATAAAATCGAAGGTCAAAAGTCTCGACTTTGTATCCGGAATGGTTTGGACCCTAACTTATCATAGTTAATCCGGATTGTCCCAATGCACCAAATACGGGTTCTAACATTAAACTCTCATTATCAACATGGAATCCATAACAACAACAACCAAAACACTAAACAAAATTAATTCATTCCTTGGCATACAAGATGACCCATATTCGGCCACCACCACCACACACAAGTTTCATGGTTTCCATCCATTTCAACACACTACAACAACCAAACATGATAAATAGAATTAATTCATCACTCCTACACAACATCACATATACACGGCTACAAGCCATACACAATATCCCATATTCACGACTCAACTTCAACATGTAATATTTCATGAATTTCATCCATTTCTACATACAACTACACAAATCATCCATAACATATGAAAAAGAAGATTAATCCTTACCTTTTCCTCTTAACTTCACAACTTGGCTAGGGTTTGTTCTTGCAAGAATGAATGTTTTGTTTGTTCCAACAACTACACCACGTTAAAGAGGACCTTCCAATTGGTTGATTTGCTAGAAGAAATTATTTTTTTGATGAAGATTTTTGGACTTCAAATTCTTGTAGCTATGGCCGAATGGCCTTCTTTTCCTTTCTCCAAGTTTCTTGAATTCTCTTAAGTGTTGAAGATGAGGAATATGACTAATTACTCATCTTTTATGTATAATATTAAGCATCCAAGTGGCCCATGGCCCACACCACCATGGACGGCCACTTGGCCCCCTTTTTTTTTTTCATGAAATAATTACTTTCCAAAATTAACTTTTAACCCCAAATTTCCTTAATATTCCATGCCACAAAATCATAAGTAACTTATGTCTTAAAACAAGATCGTGGTTAAAAGTCTCGACTTCGTATCCCGGAATGGTCTTGTCCCTAACTTATCGTGGTTAACTCGGATTGTCCCAATGTACAAAATACGGGATATAACAGCAACATAATGTGTGACAGAAAAACTAAGAGCAAAATCTGAGTAAAGAGGCAATAGAAGAGTTTGAATTAAAAATAAAGAAACGACACGAGATAATATGCCTAAAGTGTTACAAGTTGGATTAAGGGAAATTGTGAAATGGTTTAAGCGAGACGATCGTAATAAGTCAAGTTACCTTGGATGACAAGAATTTATATGTCAAATAAAAAATTCTTTCAGAATTATACCAGTTAATAATAGACAGATGACGGAGTAGCTATGTAAAGTTATAATATGAGGGAACTCCAGCACTACTTGATAGCCAACTCTAAGGATTGAGATTAAGAGCTAAAAAGTAGAGTGCCAGTTAAAGTGCTTTAAAGAAGTCGAGAAGTAATACATGAGGCTGAAGATGCTAGAATATAGACTTCATTATGGGCTTACCTCGCACTCCACGGAAGTATGACTCTATATGGATTATTGTGGATAGGCTGACAAAATCAGCCCATTTTCTCCCAATCAGGACTACCTATTCAGCTGAGAACTATGCGAAGTTATATATCAAGGAGATAGTGAGACTTCATGAGGTTCCCACATCTATTATATCGGACAGAGGAGCTCAGTTTACAGCTAGCTTCTGGAGATCATTCCAGAAGGGATTGGGGACACAGGTGAGTCTTAGCACAGCATTTCACCCTCAGACTGATGGACAGGCCGAGTGTACTATTCAGACGCTAGAAGATAAGTCGTGGGCCTGTAATACTGACTTCAGATGTAGCTGGGACGATCATTTGCCACTTATTGAGTTTGCTTATAATAATAGCTACCATGCTAGTATTCAGATGGCACTGTATGAGGCTTTGTATGGCAGGAAGTGCAGGTCACCTATTGGTTAGTTCGATGTTGGTGAGACTAAGTTAATCGGCCCAGATATGATTCAGCAAGCTGTTGATAAGGTGAAGCTTATTCAGGAAAGGTTATTAGCAGCCCAGAGTCGACAGAAGTCATATGCAGATAATCGACGTCGACACTTAGAGTTCCAGATTGGTGATTGGGTATTCTTGAAGGTGTCACCCATGAAGGGTGTAATGAGATTCGGCAAGAGAGGGAAGCTTAGCCCGAGGTATATTGTACCTTATCAGATTATTCGTAGGATAGGTAGGGTTGCCTATGAGTTGGACTTGCCATCTGATTTGGAAGCAGTGCATCCAGTCTTTCATATGTCAATACTTCACGAATGCATTGGTGACCCTTCTAGAGTATTCCCCGTGGATGATGTCCAGATAATGGAGGAGCTGTCTTATGAGGAGAACCCTATAGCTATACTTGACCGGTAAGTTAGAAAGTTGCGCACTAAGGATGTGGCTTCCGTTAAGGTATTGTGGCAAAAAAATAACAGGGAAGAGATGACCTGGGAAGCCGAAGAAGAGATGAAGAATAAGTATCCTTACTTGTTCCCTATGCCTACAGGTAATCTAAACTCCTCACTTGATTATATTGATTGGTAGATGGGACTATATGTTATTGTAATAAAAGAGACTCCCCCAAAATCTTTATAAGACCTTATAGGACTAGTTTAACATTCGAGGACGAATGTTCCAAAGGGGGGAAGGATGTTATATCCCGTATTTTTGTACATTGGAATATTTTTAAGCTAATCGAGATAAGTTCAAGGATAAGATTATTTTGGGATATGAAACAGGGACTTTTAAACCCCGACTTTAATTAGTGCACGAATTGCTTATAAATTTTAATTGGTATAGAAATATTAGTGGAGATTAGGGATTAATTAATCATGATTAGATTATTAAGTGGGGATTAGTGATAATTTAATATTAATCAAGTCATTAGTGCCTAAAATGGACCCCACTATAGCATGGCCAAATCTGATTGGTCCATGCCATAGTGGGACATGTGTCCACTTCATAGGCAGCATATATAACCTCAATTGATGACTAAGATTAGTCATCCATGTTATATCCCGTATTTTGCACATTGGGACAATCCGGGTTAACTACGATAAGTTAGGGGCAAGACTATTCCGGGATACGAAGTAGAGACTTTTGTTTGTTTTAAAAGTATAAGGGCGTGTGACTTTATTGGCATGGAAATATTAAGGGAACATTTGGGGCCAAAAGCTATTTTTGGAAAGTATTTGGTTCATGAAAAAAAAGAAAAATAAAGAGAAAAATAGGGGCCATGTGGCCGGCCCCCTTGGTGTGGGCTAAGGGCCACATGGATGGTTATAATATGTAGCAAAAGATGACTTAGTCTTCATCTTCAACACTTAGGAAAAAAATCTAGAAACTTGGAGAAAGAGTTGAAGGCATTCGGCCATAGCTCCCAAAAATTGAAACCAAGATTAGCCATAAAAAAAAAATTGGTTCTTCTAGCAAATCCACTAATCGAAGGTCCCTTGTTAATGTGGAGTTGTTGTTGGGGTCAATAGACTACTTGTTTTCATCCTTTGCTAACCCTAGCCAAGTTGTGAAGTTGAAGGGAAAAGGTAAGATTTAATCTTGTTTTTATATGTTGTGGTGGTTTATGTGTGTTTTAGTATGTAAATATGGATGAAATCAATGGAAATACTGTATGTGGAAGTGAGCCGTGTGCATGGTGTGTTGGCCCCGTGTGTGTGTTGTGTTGTGTAGAAGTAATGAATTAAATTCTAGCTAGCATGTTTTGATTGATTGTAGTGTGAAGAGATGGATGAGATTCATCAATATGTAGGTGTGTGGTGATGGCCGAATATAGGCCATGTTGTATGACAAAGAATGGATTAATTCTCTTTAGTGTTTTGGTTGTTGTCGTTGTGAATTCTATGTTGATGATGAGATTGTAATAACTCAAGTTGATGTTGTAATTGTTATGGGCTGATTTGGAGGATTGTGTGTACTTAATGTAATTTCTATATTTATGAGAATAACATTGTTAGAGTGTGGATTGTTGGTGCAAATCATGATTCGGAAGTTAGGAATGTGTTATGGATGTTGTTCTCGGGTTTGGGACAGTTTTCGGGTAAATTGGAGCATTTGTTGGATTGTTGGAAATATTGAATGAATTGTTTAAAGTGTTCTTGAATGTTGTTGGTATGGGTTCGGACTAGTATTTGAATGTATAAGCGTTGATGTTGGCTTGAATGTAAGCCGTTGAATTGAATATAATGAATGTTGTTGGATTATGTAGAAAGATTATTTAATGTTGGAATGCGTTTTGAATTGATTATTGATGTTGCTAGTTTGGTTGTTGGTGTTGTTGTTGATGAATTTGGCCGAGTTGAATTCTCGGGGTTGTGCATTTACAGGGGAAATCTCGCCAAATTTCTGTAGAATTTAGTGTTCGTTTGGAAATGAACTCCAAAATGCCTATAGTTAATGTTGGTATTTAATGATGTTATGTAGATCTTGGGGAGTCCGAGACATAGGCTTGATTTGGATTAGCTTTGAGAGCGATCGAGGTATGTAAAGCTCAACCCTTCCTTCTTTTGGCATGCCTTAGTTATAAATAGGCTATGACACGGGCCTCGAGGAAATTCTATTCTCGCGATCCGAGCATGTTTATGATTCTTATTTGTTTCTTGGTATTCGTATGCTTGTCGTGATGAAATATTGGCCCTTAAGTCTTTGGAATACTTGATTTTCATATGTTGCATAAAAAGTTTTGTTTTTAAAGAGTTCCGTAACTACGAACGACCGTAACTTTCACAGAAAGGCTCGGATTGCCTCGATATGTTCGTAGGATCTTTCATGGCATATAAGGACTATGTTTTCCATAGGCGGGCCCGACTCGGGTCGACACCCATCCGTGGGCCCCGCGACTTTCCTTTATGTACTTCTGATGACTTTTGAAAGAATATGATATGACTATTATTCCGATTTCAAGTACGATCAGTTTACTTACCTTATGAGTTTATGATAATGATTTTATGCATATGGTTACTCACTACTCTGCTCGTGCAAATGGTTATTGCATCTTTCGCCGAGTCCCGGGCCGGTTATGTATCGTGCGCACTATATGATATTCTGGAGTATGATGTGTCCGGTTCGCCGAGCCCCTCTGCTATTGGGCCGGGTACCATGTATATTTGGTGTTATGATATGTCCGGTTCTCCGAGCTCCTCTGTTATTGGGTCGGGCACCGTGTATATGTGATATTGTCCGCTGGATTTTTGACCGCGGTATGTCGGGTTTCGGAGATATGAAATCTTCTGGAGTATGATGTGTTATGGCGCCATTGACGGGCGGGCGACCATAATTTCTGAGCCCTTGCATGATTTGTATTTTCAAAAATGAACATTTTGGTATTTTGGATATTGCACTTATTTTCTGTACTTCTGTTTCGATTATGACTCAGATTTGTTTACTGTATCTTCTGCTTTGCATACTCGGCACATATTAAAATCGACCTACCGTCTTCGGGGGGCGTTTCATGCCGCAGTACGACGCACGTTCGGTGATCCGCCAGTCTAGGACACCTATTCTGCTGTTTGGAGTGCTCCCTTTGTTCTGGAGCCCATATTTTGGTATATATGTTCTTCCGTTGCATATGTATTTGTTATTCAGGGGTACGGCGGGGCCCTGTCCCGTCATATGATTCTGTTGTTCTGTTTAGAGGTCTGTAGACGTATATGTGGGTTGTGCCTACTTCTGTACAGATGTGTCCGTATGTTATATGTTCTGGGCGATCCCATTCGCCGTGGCAGCCTTGTCGGCTAGCCTCTGAATATATTTTGGGCCGATGTGCCATTTGATAGCCTTGCCGGCTTCTGATGTATATATGTTTGTGTTTGAGAAGATTTGAGACAGTTTCTGATATTTGTGTATATATAAGCCATCCGTATGTGACTCTGTATGATAAGTGTGTTTGTGTGCCCCGCTTGGGCACTAGTCACGGCCTACGGGGTTGGGTCGTGACAAAAGTGGTATCAGAGCAGTTCGTCCTCGGAATGTCTACAGACCGTGTCCAGTAGAGTCTTGTTTATCGTTGTGTTGTGCACCACATCTATAAACAGGAAGCTACAGGGCATTTAGGATGTTATCTTTCTTTCTGATCTTAGATCTTGCGATAGAGCTGTGTTATCAGGATGACTTTTCCCTAACGAATTGTTATGTTTTCTGCGATGCCTCCGAGAAAGGCGACGGTGCCCCGAGAGGGCAAGTCTACGGCGGTGGGGGAGACCGACAGGCCCGGAGAGTTACCGGGGCCCGTCCGAGCACGTACCGAGATCGTGCCCTCGACGGCCCGGCTCGGCCACACCGCCGATGTCGGAGGGGCTTGGAGAGCGGCGGCGGCAAGTCGAGGGGCGGCTCCACCGCCGGCTACCGAGGTTCGAGTACCGAGCCTCCGGCTCCTCGGCCCGGGGGCGGAGGATCGGGCGATGCGAGATGCGGTCCGATTATTGACGGATTGATGGCGGCCCGATGTTCACGGGCACGGATCGGGGGGTGATCATGCGGACGGTATGATAGTCAGAGGGCCCATGATTTCCTGACTTGTGGTCCCCCAGAGTTTTTTAGGTCAAAGCCCGCGGAGGATCCTCAGGAGTTTGTTCGGGAGATGCAGCGTACGTTGCGACTTATTAAGGCCTCTGAGACCGAGTCTATTGAGTTAGCGTCATACCGATGGCATGATGTGGCAGCTAATTGGTACGAGTCCTGGGAGCTGTCCAGGGGAGAGGGTGCCCCTCCAGCCGTGGAGCGAGTTTACTGAGGCCTTTCTTGGCCATTTTACGCCTCGAGCTACGGCGAGCCGAGTAGACGATTCTGTTTGTTGAAGCGAGAGGGCGAGGAACGTCCCGGGAGTACGGTTTGGAGTTTGATTCGTTGGCCGGATACGCGTCCGCTTATGTGGGCGATATGACGGATCGGATGCCGATATGTGATGGGACTAGATCGTTATTTGGTCGGCATTTGTTTGGTGATGGAGGCCCGAGCGGTATGGACATTGCCCGTATACGGGCACACGCCCGGGGTATGGAGGACGGACACGGAGAGGGTGCCGGCCGACGGGGCTTGATAGGGAGCCACCCCGAGGGCCGGATCCGTAGGGTGATGGAGAGTCTCGAGGCGGGCGGCCTCGGCGGCGGCATAGCGGATATCCTCCCCGGCCGGCCACGAGCACACCCCCACGGTTGCGGGCGAGGCGGATAGTGCGGGTATTCGGAGCGGGTCGAGCTCGGGGGCCTCGGGTTCACGGATGGATGAGGTTCCGGCCGGTTGAGGCCACCCCCTGCCTCGATGTCCTCATTGTAGGAGACACCACCCGGGGGGGAGTGTTATCGTGCCACGGGTGCTTACTTTACCTGTGGCCAGCAGGGCCACCTTATGAGAGATTGTCCACTCAGGGCTAGTGCAGGGGGTGCAGCTCAGCCTACCGGGTCGATTCTTGCCGGTTCATCCTCACCTTTCGTATCTATGCGCCCTGTGGGGCGGGGTGCATCGATGCCAGCAGGCCGTGGTAGAGGTCGTGGCGGAGCGCCCAGTTCTAGCGGTCCTTCGAACCGCATTTATGCCTTGGCCAGCCGACAGGATCAGGAGGCGTCGCCTAATGTTGTTACAGGTATATTGGTCGGTCTTCTCGAGATGTATATGCACTGATAGATCCCGGATCTACTTTATCATATATTTCTCCCCTTGTTGCTAATAAAATTGGGATAGAATTTGAACCGATAGAGCCTTTTGAGGTAGCTATACCGGTAGGGGATTCTGTTATAGCCGAAGGTGTTTATAGAGATTGTTCGGTAATTATCCGTGGCCGCTGCACTAAGGTAGATCTGGTAGAGTTAGATATGACTGAATTCAATGTTATTATGGGTATGAATTGGCTAGCTTCTTGTTATGCTAATGTTGACTGTCAAAAGAAGATAGTCCGTTTCTAATTTCCAGGGGAACCAGTTCTAGAATGGGCAGGTAATACAGCATCGCCGAGATGTGTTCCCAGATGAGCTTCCATGTCCCAGTGGTTACTGAATTTCCAGATGTGTTCCCAGATGAGCTTCCAGGTCTTCCTCCCGAGCGGGAGATAGAGTTCACTATAGATGTCGCCGTACACTCAACCTATATCTATTCCTCCGTGTAATGACACTGCGTAATTGAAGGAATTGAAGGAGCGAGTACCGAGGGATTTATTAGAAGGGCTTTATTAGGCCCAGTACACCACCCTGGGGAGCGCCGGTATTGTTTGTGAGAAAGAAGGATGGGTCGTTGCGGATGACTATTGATTATAGGCAGCTGAATAAGGTAACCATCAAGAATAAATACCCCCTCCCCCGGATTGATGATTTGTTTGATCGGTTGCGGGGTGCGTGTGTTTCTCGAAGATAGACTGCGGTCGAGCTATCACCGAGTGTGGGTACGGGAGGCAGATATTCCTAAGACAAACATTCAGACCCGATACGAGCATTATGAATTCGAGTGATGTCTTTTGGGCTGACTAATGCTCCGGCCGTATTTATGGACCGATGAATCGGGTATTCGGCACCGTTCTTAGATATGTTCGTGATTGTATTTATTGATGACATTTTGGTTTATTCACGATCGAAGCGCAGCATGCGGATCATTTGAGGATAGTACTTGGCGTACTCCCGGCACCCGCAATTATATGCTAAATTTTCTAAATGTGAATTCTCGTCGACTTCGGTGGCATTCGGGGCATGTTATTGGAGCTGATGGCATTCGGGTGGATACCTAGAAGATTGAGGTCGTAAAGAATTGGCCTAGACCTACGACACCTACTGAGGTGCGTAGCTTTCTGGGATTGACCTGTTATTACAGGAGATTCGTACAGAAGTTTGCTTCAATTTCGGCCGCCTTTAACAAGGCCGACTCGGAAAGGGAGCTAAGTTCCGGTGGATCGATGCTTGCGAACGCCTTCCGATTCTTTGAAAGAGAAGTTGACTACGGCTCCGGTTCCGACACTTCGAGGGTCCGATGGGTATGTTATTTATTGTGATACTTCGGTGTTGGATTGGGATGTGTATTGATGCAAAGACGGCGAGTTATAGCTTATGCTTCCGGCAGCTCGAAAGCACGAGAGAAATTATCCTACCCACGATTTGGAGCTGGCCGTGGTAATTCATGCCTTGAAGATGTGGAGACATTATCTATATGGCGTGCATGTTGATATTTATACAGATCATAAGAGCCTCCAGTACATCTTTAAGCAGAAGGAGCTGAATTTACGGCAGAGAAGGTGGTTAGAATTGCTGAAAGACTATGATGTCGATATTCTATACCATCCTGGGAAAGAATGTTGTAACGGATGCACTCAGCCATAAGTCTATGGGCAGCCTAGCGGACGTACCAGCAGAACGACCGTAAAGAAATAGTTCGTGAGATCCACCAGCTAGCTAGTCTGGGAGTCCGCTTGGCCGATTCTGGAGATATTGGGATTTACCGGTCGAGGAATTCTGTCGAATCTCTATCCGGAAGAAATAAAGCGACACCAATATGATGACCCTATTCTAGCACAGTACAGAGACACATCCCTTGAAAAGGAGAAGACCCCGTTCGAGATTACATCCGATGGAATATTATTACATAGGGGCAGATTATGTGTACCTGATGTTGCAGGGTTACGGTGACAGGTTATGGGCGAAGCACATTATGCTCGCTATTCTGTTCATCCAGGGGCCACAAAAATGTATCATTGTTACATCCCGTATTTTGAACAACGGGACAACTTGCGTAAATTACGATAAGTGGAGAACAAGGCTACTCCGGGATATGACCTAGAGACTTTTGTATGTTTAAAGGTTTAAATTGTGTATGATTTTAATGTCATGAAAGTGTTAAAGAAGCATTTGGAGGCAATTTCCATTTTTAGTAAGTGTGCTAATTTTGGAAGGTTGACAATTCTACAACAAAAGAAAAAAAAAAAGAAAAGAAAAAAAAAACAAAAAGGGCCATGTGGCCGGCCACCTCATGTGGGCCATGGCCACATGGTTGGCTAATGTTTGCAATAAAAGATGACCAATTCATCTTATTTCCTCATCTTCTCCATCTAGAATTTTCAAGAAAAACTTGAGAGAAAAACAAAGGCCATATTCGGCCAAGAGAGAGGAAGAGAGAGAGATCAAGAATTGATCAAGAAAAAATAATTTCTTCATGCAAACCTACTAATTCAAGGGTGCTCATTAACGTGGAGGTGTTGTTTGGAGCGTTGGATTGCTCGTTTTCTCTATCCGCCACTTTAGGCAAGTTGTGGAGTTGAAGAAGAAAGGTGAGTTTAATCTTGTTTTCATGTGTTGTAGATGGTTTATATGTGTTGTTGTATGCTAAAATGGAAGAAAATCATGATAGAAATCAAGTTAGAGTGAAGTCGTGTAGGTGGGTTTGGCCGTCCATATGCATGTTGTGTGTTGGAGGTAAGGTATTAATTTTAATTAGCATGTTTTGATGGTTGTAGAGTGAAGAAAAGAATAAAAATCATTTTTGTGTGTAGTTATGGTGTTGGCCGAATGGCCTCCTTTGCGTAGTTGAGAATGAACGAATTGTCGTTAGTGTTTTCGTTATCGTCGTTATGGATTTTATAAGGAAAAACGTAAGTTTAATGATCCAAAACAATGTTATGTTAATTATGGGATGATTTGGAAATTTATGCACATTTTATGTGATTTTCGTATCTATGAGAATTGCCTTGTTAATGTGTGTGGATTATTAGTGTAATTCATGAATTTGGAAGGAAAGAATATGTTTGGTGTTGTTCTCGGGTTTCGAGACAAATTCGGGTGAATTGGAACAATGCTTGGGTTGCTTGAAACATTGTATGAATTGCTTAAAGTGTTCTTGGGTATGGTTTGTATGGGTTTGGATTGGTGGTCGAATGTATAAACGTTGATGGTAATTTGAATGTAAGTAGTTGAATGGATATGATGAATGTTGTTGAAGTCATGTAGGAAGAACTATTAATGTTGGAATGCATTGTGGGTTGATTATTAATGTTGTAGTTTGGTTGTTGGTTTGGTTGTTGTTGATAATTGAGCCGAGTTAAATCTCGGGGATGTTGTATATATAGGGGAGATGCTGCCCAAATTTCTGTAGACAAGTATTGACTAAGATTGAATTCTTGAAGCCTTATGATTAATATTTGGTAAATGTGACCAATTGTAGATTTTGACGAAACGGGATTTGAATTTGGAGAAGCGTAAGGAGCGAATAAGGTATGTAAGGCTTACCTCTTCTTTCTTTGGCATGTCTTAGATGTAATAGGCTTGAATACGTGTCTCGGGGACCACTCTAATCCTAGGAATCCGAGCTTGAATTTGGCCCTTTTTCGTTCAATAGAATTGAATTAAGAAATTCATGTTTTGTTCAAATGATCGTTTAAACATCTAATACTGTCCAAATGGAATTAAATGGCCTTGAACCTTTCGTACATGACTCCATTAGGCCTAATGATCATAATTTGGGTACGCCGCCTCAACTTGACCGAGGTGGGCCCACGCATTCCGAGATTCCCTTATGGACGCTCGTTTGACATAATTGCGCGAAACTTAAAGAAAGTTTTTGGCTATTGTCTTGATTATTAAAAGATAACTGTTCTAACTACTCCGTTGAGTTGTATGATATATTTTGACACGTAAAATAACCGCAGGAGTCCATAACTTTTGCTTATTAATTCCGGTCAACCTGAAATTTGTTTATGCACTTTCAAATGTCGGTAAAACACAAATTTCGGTCTTGAGTTTTGGAAAAGAATCGGTTATCTACTTGTTATATGCATATGGCTTCTCACTACTCGCTCGTGCAAGCTAATACGTCTTTCACCGAGTCCCGGCCGGGTATGTATTCGTGCGGTTTCATTGCATTGTTCACCGAGTCCCTCACTGAGGGCCGGGTACGCTATATATATATACATATATGATGATGTTATGATATGGGGATGGCGGCGGTGATGGCATTTGATGATCCACATTCACCGAGTCCCTCACTAGAGGCCGGTATGGCATATGCATATGATTACGTAATTGCTATATATGACGGTTATATGATTTATTTACCAAGTCCCTCACTGGAGGGCCGGGTACATTATATGTGCATAATGACTTGATGATATGATATGGATATACATGATATACGATTCACAGGTAAGTTTGGATTTCCTAAGTTCTATACGTATTTCGATACAGTCTAGTTCGGTTATGATCCTATTTACTGTGTTCTGTGCTTTACATACTCAGTACATATTCCGTATTTTTTTTTTTTTTTTTTTGGGGGGGCCGCGTTTCATGCCGCGCAGGTACGGATACACGTTTGAGTGAGCCGCCGGCTTAGGGTCCCCGTTCGGCTATCTTGAAGAGCCCTTGTCCCGGAGCCCGATTTTGGTACGATCTCTTTGCTACGTTTGTATATATTTATTCGGGGGTACGACGGGGCCCGTCCCGTCATATGATTTTGTTACTCGTGTAGAGGTCCGTAGACACGTATGTGGGTTATGGCTCTTTACGTACGTAAGTGTGTATGTGTTATATGTTTGAGCGGTTTATCCACGCGCGACAGCCTTGCCGGCTCGCCTATATATGTGTATATGGATACGTTGGCCCTGTGCGGCCTTGGTTGGCATTTTCTATGTGCAGGTTAATTTTGGTTAGTAAGAAAAACAGAGGAAACTCTGCCCAAATTTTTCTAAATATTTGAGCTATTATTTTTGGCTTTTGGTACGTACGGGTGCCCAGTTCGAGTGCTAGTCACGGCCTACGGAGTTGGGTCGTGACAATCATGATCTCAGATACTTATCTTTTGGTGGGATGGTATGAAAAAGGATATAGCAGAATTCGGTGCTCAGTGCCCAAATTGTCAGCAGGTGAAGATTGAACATCAGAAACCGGCTGGATTGTTATAGGAGATGGAAATTTTGACTTGGAAGTGGGAAATAATTAATATGGACTTCATTACAGGCTTACCTCTCACTCCACGGAAGTATGACTCCATATGGGTTATTGTTGATAGGCTGACAAAATCAGCCCATTTCCTTCCGGTCGGACTACGTACTCGGTGAGGATTATGCCGGGTTATATATTAAGGAGATTGTGAGACTTCACGGAGTTCCCATATCTATTATCTCCGACGTTGCAGGTGCCCGGTTTACAGCTAATTTCGGAGATCATTTCAGAAAGATTGGGCACACGGGTGAGTCTTAGTACACATTTCATCCTCGGTCAGAGACGGACGCCGAGCGCACTATTCGGACTTATGAAAGATATGTTGCGGGCCTGTGTTATTGATTTCAAAGGTAGCTGGGATGATCATTTGCCGCTCGTTGAATTTTCCTATAATAATAGCTATCACTCCAGTATCCAGATGGCACCATATGAGGCTTTGTATGGCAGAAAATGCAGGTCACCGATTGGCTGGTTCGATGTTAGCGAAACTAAGTTGATTGACCCAGATATGATCCAGCAAGCAGTTGATAAGGTGAAACTTATTCGGGAGCGGTTATTAGCAGCCCAGAGTTGACAGAAATCATATGCAGATAATCGCCGTCGACATTTAGAGTTTCAGATTGGTGATTGGGTATTCCTGAAAGTGTCACCTATGAAAGGTGTTATGAGATTCGGCAAAAAGGGAAAGCTCAGTCCAAGATATATTGGGCCTTATCTGATCACCCGTACAATAGGCAAGGTTGCCTATGAATTAGATCTGCCAGCTGATTTGGGAGCAGTGCATCCGGCGTTTCACGTATCTATGCTTCACAAATGCATTGGTGACCCCTCCAGAGTATTTCCTGTGGATGGTATCCAGTCTTGCGAGGAGCTATCCTATGAAGAGCAGCCTATAGCCATATTGGATCGTCAGGTAAGAAGGTTGCGTAATAAAGATGTGGCTTCCGTCAAAGTGTTATGGCGAAACAATAACAGCGAAGAGATGACCTGGGAAGCTGAGGAGGAGATGAAGAGGAAGTGTCCTCACTTATTTACGGTGCCTCTGGGTAATTTAAATTCCTTTGCTAATGTTGATTGATGAATGCATTGTTGTGATAATTGTAAAAGAAACTCCCGAGTGCTTATAAGATCCCGTAAGGTTAATTTAACATTCGAGGACGAATGTTCTAAAGGGGGGGAGGATGTTATATCCCGTATTTTGCACATTGGGACAATCCGGGTTAATTACGATAAGTTAGGGGCAAGACTATTCCGGGATACGAAGTAGAGACTTTTGTTTGTTTTAAAAGTATAAGGGTGTGTGACTTTATTGGCATGGAAATATTAAGGGAACATTTGGGGTCAAAAGCTATTTTTGGAAAGTATTTGGTTCATGAAAAAAAAGAAAAATGAAGAGAAAAATAGGGGCTATGTGGCCGGCCACCTTGGTGTGGGCCAAGGGCCACATGGATGGTTATAATATGTAGCAAAAGATGACTTATTCTTCATCTTCAACACTTAGAAAAAAATCTAGAAACTTGGAGAAAGAGTTGAAGGCATTCGGCCATAGCTCCCAAAAATTGAAACCAAGATTAGCCATAAAAAAAATTGGTTCTTCTAGCAAATCCACTAATTGAAGGTCCCTTGTTAATGTGGAGTTGTTGTTGGGGTCAATAGACTACTTGTTTTCATCCTTTGCTAACCCTAGCCAAGTTGTGAAGTTGAAGGGAAAAGGTAAGATTTAATCTTGTTTTTATATGTTGTGGTGGTTTATATGTGTTGTAGTATGTAAATATGGATGAAATTCATGGAAATATTGCATGTGGAAGTGAGCCGTGTGCATGGTGTGTTGGCCGTGTGTGTGTGTGTTGTGTCGTGTAGAAGTAATGAATTAAATTCTAGCTAGCATGTTTTGATTGATTGTAGTGTGAAGAGATGGATGAGAATCATCAATATGTAGGTGTGTGGCGATGGCCGAATATAGGCCATGTTGTATGAAAAAGAATGGATTAATTCTCTTTAGTGTTTTGGTTGTTGTCGTTGTGAATTCTATGTTGATGATGAGATTGTAATAACTCAAGTTGATGTTGTAATTGTTATGGGCTGATTTGGAGGATTGTGTGCACTTAATGTAATTTCTACATTTATGAGAATAACATTGTTAGACTGTGGATTGTTGGTGCAAATCATGATTCGGAAGTTAGGAATGTGTTATGGATGTTGTTCTCGGGTTTGGGACAATTTTCGGGTAAATTGGAGCATTTGTTGGTGTCACGACTGTCACACCCCGACTTTACTAGGGTGTGATGGGCACCCGACCCTTATCTAGGGCCGAGCGAACCCTCTGACTCTTATTTCATACATGATTTTCTCTTTCTTTTGTTTTTTTTTTTAAAAAAAAACCTCTAAACCGAATAATCACGAAATACATAATAAAACTTTCAAATTTAATAAAATCTGTAGCTACGTGGAACTTAAATCATGACACAAATTGACACATCGGCTGATAGGGCCGCTGATAGACTGACTCCCGATACCCACGACTCTGTCTGCAAAGTCTCTAACTGCAATCAGAAATTCTAGCATCCTGCTCGACTCGCTACGCTCCGTAGCAACGGAGCTCGCCAACAACGTTGGAACATCTTCTATGCTAACTTCGCATCATCCGGGTGTACCGCCCGGCATGAAACGCGCCTCCCCGAAGAAGAGGGGTCAGTACGAACAATGTACTGAGTATGTAAGGCATGAAAAATAACATAGTAAGAAATATACATATGAACAATAACTGCATGGAAACATAGAACATATCATAGGATAACAGAGTAACCTGTGCATAGGAGTGCCCCTGGGGGCGGATGCCATGCATGCTTAGCTTTCCTTTTAAAAAAAACATGTAAATATCTGTAAGTAAACTGCCCGACCACGTAGGATCGGTGTATAACTGCCCGTCCATATAGGAACGGTGTATAAGCCCGCGTCCAGGCCTCCCGCATCCAGGCCTCCCGCGTCCGGGGTATAATCTGCCCACTGCAGTGGTGTGTCTGCCCGGCCGCCCATTGGACGACGCGGTGTGATACTGCCCGGCTATGTAGGCACGGTGATATTAAAAAACATAAATAATTTTGAAGCATGCACGAGAGCCCAATTAAAAGCTACAACTCTATCGGAGTGACGTAAGGTCGGTAACCTCCGATTATATTATAGAATACTCATCGTCGCTTTGTCTCACCTTAAAGGAACAATTATTATAAGATGAGACTATCAACGAATAACAACGTTAAGGGAACATGGGTTAGGATCATGAGACATCACTTCATATACATATGCACATAGAACAAGCTGCCCACCGTAGTGGTGTATATAGCATAGAACAAGCTGCCCACCGTAGTGGTGTATATAGCTGCCCGCCCATATAGGTGCGGTGTGATACTATCATCATATGTTTAACATAGAACATGGAAGAAGACACAAGGATGGCTGTCCCTTATCCTTATAAGCATACTCATCTTTGGCATCTTTACTGTCATTACAAAACACGTCTGTCGTCTTAGTCGTGGAAACTTACAAAATCGTAAAACTTGATTTTTGGAGAAAAATGAACATTTTTGGAAAACATTTGTAAACTTTTAGGAAGGAAATCATGTTTTAAAATCATAACTTCTAACTGTTGAAAATCAGGACGTTATGGGAGCATTTATAAAACTGCAGCATAGGATTCATGCCATAGAAGGAAGGGGTATAGCCTTAACATACCTGCGCCGCGCCTTACTAGCTACGCTTATTCGTCCAAACTCGTTGTCTCTAGTCTACATTCAAGACGATTGACACAATCATTAGATTCATTACCGCGTACTTGTCTTAACCTTTCAAATACATTTACTTGTTATCTGTCGAAATTTCGGCAGCATCTCCTCTGTAAATACACCATCCCCGAGATTCCAACTCGGCTTATTTTAATCAACAACAATCCGGGAATTCAACCCGGCCAAGCTATCAACAGTACCAACACTTATTGTAGCAACACTTCAATATCCAATCCAATCCAATTTAATTCAATTCAATTCAATTCACATAATCTTCCATTAACTCAAACAACATACTACTTTATCCGAAACCTTCAATTTCAACAACAACCATACATTTCATTATCATGCACATTCGTTTTCAACAACAACTTTCATTTTACGTCACATATTTCATAACAACAACAACTAGAATGTCAATTTACATCAATTTACCATAGCTTACAATCTTCCTACCCATGTCTCACTTCAAATCATTAAATTTTCATTCAACATCATAGAATTCACTACAACAACAACTAAAATACTAAATAGAATCAAGTACCATAACTTGCTAACCACTTTCACATTCGGCCACCACAACTACAAACATAATTTTTCCATGAATTTTCCATCTTTACACATCACAACAACAACACAATATGCTATATAAAATTCATTCATTCTTTCCCATGCAATACAACTGTTATATCCCGTATTTTGAACAACGGGATAATATGAGTAAGTTGTGACAAGTTAGGAGCAAGACAATTCCGGGACATGAAGTCGGGATTTTCAACCATGATTTTGTTCTAAAAGCATAAGTCATGAATGACTTTGTTGGCATGGAAAATATTAAGTAAACACTTGGGGCCAAAAATGAATTAAGAAAACTTGGGAATTATTGAAGTTAAAGGGCTAAAGTGGCCGGCCAAGCAACTTGTGGGCCAAGGCCACATGGAATTCATTTTATATATGGCCAAATTAAGAGATGACTAAGTCATCTTTCTCACTTGAACCATAGAGAATTTTCAAGAAAACTTGAGAGAACAAAGAGAGAAAACTCACGGCCAAGGTGAGTAAAAAATCAAGCCCAAGAATTAACCATAGAAAAATTTGATTCTTCTAGCAAAACAACTAATTCAAGGGTGCTCGTTAACGTGGAAGCGTTGTTTGAATCATTGGATCAATCGTTTCCACTCTTGGAAGCCTTAGTGGACGTGTGAAGTGAAGAAGAAAAGGGTAAGAACTAATCCTCTTTTATGTGTTGTAAGTGGTGTGGTTGTGTTGTAGTATGCAAATATGAATGAAATTCATACTAGAAGTTGAGTTGAAGTTAAGGCCGAATAGGTGTGCATGGCCGTGCATGTGTAGTTAGGATTGGAAGTAATGAATTAATGTTAGTTAGCATGTTTTGATTGTTGTGGAGTGAAGAAAAGATTGAAAATCATTTTTGTGTGTGTTTTGGTGTTGGCCGAATGGCCCCTTTATGTAATTTGGAAATGAACAAATTGTTGTTAGCGTGTCGATTATCGTCGTTGTGGATTCTAAGATGAGAAATGCAAGTTTGATGACTCAAAACAAGGTTATGTTAGTTATGGGATGGTTTGGAAGCTTATGTACATTTTATGTGATTTTTGTGTTTATGAGAATTGCTTTGTTAAGATGTAGATTATTAGCGTAATTCATGAATTTGGAAGGAAAGAATATATTTGGTGTTGTTCTCGGGTTGGAGACAATTTCGGGTAAGTTGGAGCAATATTTGGCTTGGTTGAAATATTGTATGACTTGCTTAAAGTATTCTTGCATATGGTTTGAATGGGTTCGGGTGGATAATTGAATGTATGAGCGTTAATGTTAATTTGATTATATGAAGTTAGTTGAAAATATTGGAATGCCCCTAAGTATGTAGTAACATGTGTTTAAGGTTGGAATGTGTTGGGATTGAATATCAAAGTTGGAATATATATATTGTAAATTGATATTGTAGTTTGGTTGTTGTTGAATTTGGCCGAGTATAAATCTCGGGGTTGGTGTATTTACAAGGGAAGTGCTGCCGAAATTTCGGTAGAATTTAATGTTCGTCTGGAGTTGAATTCATAAAGACTTATGGCTAATGTTAATATACTTGGCCTTATGTAGATCTTGGCGTACCCGAAGCTTGAAGGTTGACTTAGCTTGCGAGTGGATAAGGTATGTAAGGCATCGCTTTCTCTTCTTGGCATGTCTTAGTGATACTAGGCTATGACCCGAGCCTTGGGGTAATTCCACTCTTAGAATCCGAGCTTAGGTATGTACTTTGTTCGTTTCTTAAAAATCTACTCTTTGATGGGACCAAAATAAGACTTTCATGTTTTCCAAAGAATGAATTTCAAAGATTTTATAAAGAATTTTAACTACAAAAGGGTCCCGAACTTCAAACGTCCGTAACTTTTGCATACGAGCTCGGAACGCCCCAAAACATAATAGGTAAGCTCATAAGGCATAACTTTCCCCTAACTACCGTAGTCGGGCTCGGATGGGGGCCGGCACCCGTTCGTGGGGCCCGCGGTTTTTATGCTCGTCCTTAATGGTTTTTGAAGAATTTAGTGCTATTTTCTCTTCGCCTTCCGCATATGGATTTCTTATTGGTTTAATGAGTTATGAATATGATTTTATGCATATAGTTACTCACGACTCTGCTCGTGCTTATGGTCATCATCTCGTTCGCCGAGTCCCGGGCCGGTTATGCTTCGTGCGCATTATGATATACATTCCGGTGTGATGCTGTGTTACGGTTCCCCGAGCTCCTCTCCAGAGGGCCGGGTTCCGTTTGGTGTGATTTGTGTTATGGCGTTATGGTTGGCTATGATGTGTTACGGGGATTTGTCGGGTTACGGAGATATGAAATCTTCTGGTGTGATGCTGTGGCGTGGCGGCAACGACAGGCGGGCGACCACCGTTCTAAGAACCTATGCATGAATTATATTTTTAACGAAATATTTTAATATTTTGCATATCATATCTACTTTTGCACTTTGCCATCATGATTACGTATTCATCTTACATACTCGGTACATATTCATCGACCCCCGCTCTTCGGGGGTCGCGTTTCATGCCCGCAGTATCGACGTTCGGTTGAGGATCCACCGCCTAGGGCATCTACTCAGCGTTTTGAGAGCGCACCTTCGTCGGAGCCTATATTTGGTATATATACACTTTTCCGATGCATATGTACATATTTATTCGGGGGTACGACGGGGCCCTGTCCCGTCATATGATTTTGTTACTCTGTTTAGAGGTCTGTGGACATGTCTGTGGGTACGGTTACGTCTGTACAGCTATGTGTGTGTGTTATGTGTTTCTGGGCGGTCCACCCGCCGTGGCAGCCTAGCTGGCTTGCCTTTGTGCATATTATGAGATCCTGTACGTTATGACATATGTTTGCTATTTTGCGATAATTTGAGACCATATGTGATTATGTTTAATTATGCGTGATAGTATGCCAATTCTGAGTGTTAAGTGCGTACGAGTGTCCAACTCGGACATTAGTCACGGCCTACGGGGTTGGGTCGTGACAACAACACAACACAACACAACACATTACATAAAATTGGTCCATTCTCTCTACACTATATCACACATGCACGGCCAAACCTTGTAACACACACATTTCATGAACTTCTTCCATTTCTTGGCATCACAATAACAAGAAACATACTACATAAAATTAACTCAACATCTTTACACACTATAATACACACATATTCGGCCATACCACAAATGTCCATGCTTCATGAATTTCATTCATTTCTTCACTCTCTGATACTTCACGACATGCATAGGCCATCCGTAACATATGAAAGAGAGTGTTAGACCTTACCTTTTCCTCTTAATTCTTCAACTTCCCCACATAGCTAAGGTTATGAACTTGCAAGAATAGGTGCTTCTCTTGCTCCAACAAGTACTTCACTTTGCTAAGGACCTTCCAATTAGTAGGAAAATAATTTTTGAATTTTTTTCTCAAGGTTCTCTTTTTCTTCAAGCTTGGCCGAATGCCTACTATATTTCCTCTTTTTCTTGTTTTCTTTCTTTCTTTTCTTCAATTGTCTTCAACTAAAAGATGACCTCTCTCTCATATAAATATATATCTCCCACCACTTGTCCATGTTTATAATTAGGTCCCTCAAAATAAGAATATAAACACATGATCCCCTTCCTCAATTTCTCTAGAATTTTCTTTCCTTTTCTCCCCCCTTTTTTTTGAATTTTCAAAGATGACTACTTATTTGTCATCATCCTTTCTCTAGAATTTTCTTCTTTTTTTCTTGAATTTCATTAAACTAAAAGATGACTTAATATTTTACCATATACACTTTAGTCCATATTTTCCATCACATGGCCAATATGCCCCTTTTTGGAACCTTCATGAACCCTTTTTGTGAAATTCCGTTTTGCCCTCGACTTCCCTCAATATTACCATTTCGCCCTAGCCTTCCACACTATTTCCGTGGCCATTTTGTGAATTTTCCTTTTTACCCTTAACCTTTTTCAACATTTCCATAATACCAATGTTCATAAATAATATTCCTAACAACACAAGACATTAAAATTATTTTAGAACATAGTCTTGTCCTTAACTTCTCACCATTATCTCGCAATATCCGAACGTACGAAATACGGGCTATAACATCCTCCCTCCCTTTAGAACATTCGTCCTCGAATGTTCGACTGATCTTATGGGGTGTCATAATACTTTGGGGGGGGGGGGTCCTTTTATAGTTGTCCTTTCCATCGAGTACCTTCTTTTTCTTGCTATTTCTTCATATGGGTCCTAAAGCTCGTGAACTATTACTTTCTAACACATAGATCTCGCCCTTTACTAGGTCATCCTCTCGAAGCAGTTCTTCATGCTGAGGCAACCATACTAGTATGGCCATACATTTATTCCTTCATATATCTTTCAAGGCCACAGTCTTATTATATCGTCGCTAAGCTTAATCACTCTTTTTCTTATTTCACATTCCCCTATCTTAGTCACCACCTTGCTTATCAAAATCGGTCTTCAAACCTCGTACACTCCTTTCCTGTTTCCTTTTATCACTTTCTATTCCTTTCCACATGTCTACTTTGAGTCCTTACCCAAATAATCTCGCGCTTTGTCGATAGCTTCTTTCGAGGTTTCCCTCGCTCAAGCTTTCTTACTTTTCACTTTTCCGACTTTCGTTGATCTCCTTGCCTCCCATGAACTCACTCTCTTTCCTTTGCAACTATCTCCACACTAGACTCTCAAGTCTTAAGCTTGTGGTAGAACAATAGCAACTTACCTTGTAGCACCTGTACCCTTTATTATTTATCGTCACTCGAACTTCGGTATCCTTTTACTGATTAGCGCCTTCCTTACCATAGGGTTCTTTGGGACTCCTTTGTCCACTGATACAATCATATAGAATACCTACACACTCATATATGTATATATATATATATGTGCATAATTCACTAACCCACAAAATACTTTCAAACATTGTTCAAGCCTATCCAACTTTCCCGGGCTATGATACACTTTTTGTCTCTTTACCATTCTAGCCTACCTTGTCTTACGTGACCCCGTATGGTTCCCAACCATTCTGTATACTTTAATTTCCCCTTAGGTCACTTTTAACTTCTCATTTGTCTCTTGTATCTCAATTTGTAGAACTTTTGGTTTATTTCCCAGGGGGTCACCCATCCTGAAATTGCTCCCACCTGAGCACGCTTAACCCCGGAACTTTGGTGGAATTCGGTGCCTTAATACTGATATATTCGCGTCCACTTTCTCATATGACCTTCATAACATGATCTAAAATCAGTCGAAGCCTTACGCTTCGAAACATTTTCGTAATACGTCCTTTCTTTTGCATTTACCGTTTTACCCTTTTCTCTTCTCAATATTCACTTTCCGCCCGGTGTATATCTATTTGCCTATACGGCTCCGAACTTCACATAATGAGAACAAATATATCCATCCAGGTCTTACCTCTTTTAACTTCCATATCATCCTCGCCTTTTTTTTTCCGCCGATGCGGGCGCTGCGAAAATCAACGATTAGCATAAGGAATCCTATTTCCTATGACTTGGCTCTATCGCACGATCTAATGACGTAAAGAAGGTCAACCATTCCTAGATGCCCCGCGACCTCCTCGTTTATAAATGTGACCGGCTTCACACCCATAAACGGACTCTACCAGACACGACTTTGCGTACATCCCTTAGACCGACCTCGGCTTCCGATACCACTTTGTCACACCCCGACTTTACTAGGGTGTGATGGGCACCCGACCCTTACCTAGGGCCGAGCGAACCCTCTGACTCTTATTTCATACATGATTTTCTCTTTTTTTTTTTTTTTTAAAAAAAAACCTCTAAACCGAATAATCACGAAATACATAATAAAACTTTCAAATTTAATAAAATGCGTAGCCACGTGGAACTTAAATCATGACACAAATTGACACATCGGCTGATAGGGCCGCTGATATCGACTCCCGATACCCACGACTCTGTCTGCAAAGTCTCTAACTGCAATCAGAAATTCTAGCATACAAGCTCTGACTCGGCTACACTCCAGAGCAAACGGAGCTCGCCAACAACGTTGGAACATCTTCTATGCTAACTTCGCATCATCTGGGTGTACCTGCCCGGCATGAAACGCAGCCCCCGAAGAAGAGGGGTCAGTACGAACAATGTACTGAGTATGTAAGGCATGAAAAATAACATAGTAAGAAATATACATATGAACAATAACTGCATGGAAACATAGAACATATCATAGGATAACAGAGTAACACGTGCATAGGAGTGCCCCGGGGGCGGATGCCATGCATGCTTAGCTTTCCTTTTAAAAAAAACATGTAAATATACGTAAGTAAACCCGCCCGACCACGTAGGATCGGTGTATAATGCCCGTCCATATAGGAACGGTGTATAAGCCCGCGTCCGGCCTCCCGTGTCGGGGTATAATCGCCCTTTTTGCGGTGGTGTGTACCGCCGCCGCCCATTGGACGACGCGGAGTGATACTGCCCGGCCATGTAGGCACGGTGTCATTAAAAAAACATAAATAATTTTGAAGCATGCACGAGAACCCAATTAAAAGCTACAACTCTATCGGAGTGACGTAAGGTCGGTAACCTCCGATTATATTATAGAATACTCATCGTCGCTTTGTCTCACCTTGAAGGAACAATTATTATAAGATGAGACTATCAACGAATAACAACGTTAAGGGAACATGGGTTAGGATCATGAGACATCACTTCATATACATTTGCACATAGAACAAGCTGCCCACCGTAGTGGTGTATATAGCTGCCCGCCCATATAGGTGCGGTGTGATACTATCATCATATGTTTAACATAGAACATGCAAGAAGACACAAGGATGGCTGTCCCTTATCCTTATAAGCATACTCATCTTTGGCATCTTTCTTGTCATTACAAAACACGTCCGTCGTCTTAGTCGTGGAAACTTACAAAATCGTAAAACTTGATTTTTGGAGAAAAATGAACATTTTTGGAAAACATTTGTAAACTTTTAGGAAGGAAATCATGTTTTAAAATCATAACTTCTAACTGTTGAAAATCAGGACGTTATGGGAGCATTTATAAAACTGCAGCGTAGGATTCATGCCATAGAAGGAAGGGGTATAGCCTTAACATACCTGCGCCGCGCCTTACTAGCTACGCTTATTCGTCCAAACTCGTTGCCGCTAGTCTACATTCAAGACGATTGACACAATCATTAGATTCATTACCGCGTACTTGTCTTAACCTTTCAAATACATTTACTTGTTATCTGCCGAAATTTCTAAGCATCTCTCTCGTAAATACACCATCCCCGAGATTCCAACTCGGCTTATTTTAATCAACAACAATCCGGAATTCAACCCGGCCAAGCTATCAACAGTACCAACACTTATTGTAGCAACACTTCAATATCCAATCCAATCCAATTTAATTCAATTCAATTCAATTCACATAATCTTCCATCAACTCAAACAACATACTACTTTATCCGAAACCTTCAATTTCAACAACAACCATACATTTCATTATCATGCACATTAGTTGGCTTCAACAACAACTTTCATTTTACGTCACATATTTCATAACAACAACAACTAGAATGTCAATTTACATCAATTTACCATAGCTTACAATCTTCCTACCCATGTCTCACTTCAAATCATTAAATTTTCATTCAACATCATAGAATTCACTACAACAACAACTAAAATACTAAATAGAATCAAGTACCATAACTTGCTAACCACTTTCACATTCGGCCACCACAACTACAAACATAATTTTTCCATGAATTTTCCATCTTTACACATCACAACAACAACACAATATGCTATATAAAATTCATTCATTCTTTCCCATGCAATACAACACAACACAACACAACACAACACATTACATAAAATTGGTCCATTCTCTCTACACTATATCACACATGCACGGCCAAACCTTGTAACACACACATTTCATGAACTTCTTCCATTTCTTGGCATCACAATAACAAGAAACATACTACATAAAATTAACTCAACATCTTTACACACTATAATACACACATATTCGGCCATACCACAAATGTCCATGCTTCATGAATTTCATTCATTTCTTCACTCTACAATACTTCACGACATGCATAGGCCATCCGTAACATATGAAAGAGAGTGTTAGACCTTACCTTTTCCTCTTAATTCTTCAACTTCCCCACATAGCTAAGGTTATGAACTTGCAAGAATAGGTGTTTCTCTTGCTCCAACAAGTACTTCACTTTGCTAAGGACCTTCCAATTAGTAGGAAAATAATTTTTGATTTTTTTTTTCTCAAGGTTCTCTTTTTCTTCAAGCTTGGCCGAATGCCTACTATATTTCCTTTTTTTCTTGTTTTCTTTCTTTCTTTTCTTCAATTGTCCTCAACTAAAAGATGACCTCTCTCTCATATAAATATATATCTCCCACCACTTGTCCATGTTTATAATTAGGTCCCTCAAAATAAGAATATAAACACATGATCCCCTTCCTCAATTTCTCTAGAATTTTCTTTCCTTTTCTCCCCCCTTTTTTTTTGAATTTTCAAAGATGACTACTTATTTGTCATCATCCTTTCTCTAGAATTTTCTTCTTTTTTTCTTGAATTTCATTAAACTAAAAGATGACTTAATATTTTACCATATACACTTTAGTCCATATTTTCCATCACATGGCCAATATGCCCCTTTTTGGAACCTTCATGAACCCTTTTTTGTGAAATTCTCGTTTTGCCCCTCGACTTCCCTCAATATTACCATTTCGCCCCTAGCCTTCCACATTATTTCCATGGCCATTTTGTGAATTTTCCTTTTTACCCTTAACCTTTTTCAACATTTCCATAATACCAATGTTCATAAATAATATTCCTAACAACCGACATTAAAATTATTTTAGAACATAGTCTTGTCCTTAACTTCTCACCATTGTCTCGCAATATCCGAACGTACGAAATACGGGCTATAACAACGACCCAACCCCGTAGGCCGTAACTAGTGCCCGAGCTGGGCACCCATACGCGCTCATTAACCAGATTCGACATACAAACGACTCATACATATACAAATTTCAAACGTGGCTCCAACCCGACGCGTACAAACATATATACTGCACAGAAGCCGGCAAGGCTATCATAATATACATAACGTATCAAAGCATACATACACGCAGCTGACAAGGCTGCCACGGCGGATGGGCCGCCCAAATACAACTCACACGTCGCATCCGAACAAAACTGTACATAACCCACATCTATGTCTACGGACCTCTAATACAGAACAACGAGAATCGGATGACGGGACGGTGGCCCCGCCGTGCACCTCGAATAAACATAATCATATACATCGGAGGAGTATATACCCAAAATATTGGCTCCGGAGAACAAAGGGAGCACTGCGAACGACGAGAACGGAAATCCTACGCCGGTGGATCACCAAAACGCGTATCCGTACCGCGGGCATGAAACGCGACCCCCGAATAAAGAGAGGGTCGCACGGAATATGTACCGAGTATGCAAAGCGAGAAGTACGTAAACGAAGTCATAACCGAAGTAAGGTGTACAGAACGTGAGCATAATAACCCAAATACCAAAGTACTTATATCTGAACTACAAATCATACATAAGTAGTGCAGAAGACGAATATAACCAGCAAAATGCCCAAAATGCTTAGCTTTATTTTGAAAAACATTTTTGTCCCACATATACCGAGAATAGAACATATCATATAAACTGACGTTAACCGAATGCCGAGGAACGTACGGCCCAATCCATAAATAAAATAATAGTGCCGAGGAACGTATGACCCGATCCATCTATCATATAATAATACCGAGGAACGTACGGCCTGATCCATATATAAAATAATAGTGCCGAGGAACGTACGACCCGATCCATAAATAAAATAATAATCATACATCACATCACGCCATCATATATCATATCGTATCAGATTATCATATCATCAAACATCATATCACATATCACATACGGTCCGCAATGGGACCCGGCGGACAGAACGTGGTCGCCACTCCATCTGGACGCCACAACACATCATACTTCAGAAGGTTTTTATATCTCCGAACATCTCTGTCACACAGCATAACATATATACACGGTACCCGACCAAGAGGGGCTCGGCGTACCGGTCACATCATACTTCGTATCACATCATACTTCGGAAACACATCATACTTCAGAATAGTGCGCACGATAACAACCGGCCCGGGATCCGGTAAAAGATGTAACAACAAAACGCACGAGCAGAATCGTAAGTAGCCATATGCATACAAGTCTTTATTACAAACTCAACAGAATAACCAAAGCGAACGATTATTTCAACCAAGATAATAGTCAAATCAAATTTCCTCCGAATATTACTCGGGAACATATCAAACCGCACTTCAGTAACCATGATCACGTATCAAAATCATATGCATAAAATCCTCATTTCAGACTCAACAGATAAGTATATAATCATACTCGGGGGTCGAAAAAATAGTCATATTGAATTCTTTCAAAAGTCATTAGAATTATACAGAAGAAGATCGCGGGACCCACGGACGAGCGTCAACCCAATCCGGGCCCGCCTACGAAAATCATAGTTATCATATATTATCAAATCATTATTACAAACTCAAAAGATAAGTAAACTGATGTACTTGAAATCGGAATAATAGTCATATCATATCCTTTTAAAAATCGTCAGAAGTACATAAAAAAAAGTCGCGGGCCCCACGAAAAGGTGTCGACTCAAGTCGGGCCCGCCCATGAAAATCATAGTCCTTATACGTCATAGAATCATATACGAGCATATCAAAGCCATCCGGTTCTGTCTGTGAAAGTTACGGACGTTCGTAGTTTTCGGAATCGTTTAGGAACGAAACTCTTTTAAGAAAGAAAACCCAACTTTTATGCAACTTTTGAAAATCAATCACACAAGGACACATAAACCATAGCTTGTCCACATAAGGATGCCAACATCAAAAGAAAATACGACTCATAAACGTACTCGATTTTTTATTTTTTTTTAAGAATAGGATTACCCCCGAAGCTCATAACATATCATAACTTAGCCGTATCTAAGACATGCCAAAAGAAGGAAGGTAAGCTTTACATACCTTATCCGCCCTCGAAGCTAGTCCAAACTCAAACTTCGGGCTCTCTAGGATCTACAAATACGTCATAATATGCCAAACATTAGCTAAAGGTATTTAGGAATTCATTTCCAAACTAACACTTAATTCTACGGAAATTTGGGCAGCACTTCCCCTGTAAATAGACCAACCCCGAGAATTTAACTCGGCCAAATCAACAACAACAACACCAACAACCAACCTAGCAACATCAATAACCAATCCGAAAGGCAATATAGCATTAATAACTCTCTTTTATATCATTCAACAACATTCAACACTTTCAATTAAACGGCTTATATTCAAGCCAACATCAACGCTTATACATTCAAATACTAACCCGAACCCATACCAACAATATTCAAAGACGTTTTAAGCAATTCATACAACATTTCAAACATCCCAAATAATACTCCAACTCACCCGAAAACAGCCCCAACCCGAGAACACATCCATAACACATCCCTCACTTCCAAATCATGATTTGCACCAACAATCCACATTCTAACAATGTCATTCTCTTAAATATAAAAATCACATTAAATACACATGATTCTCCAAATCAGCCCATACAATTACAACATCAATCTTGAGTCATTAAACTCTCATTTCCAACATAGAATTCATTACGACAACTACCAAGATACTAATTAACATTAATCCATTCCTTGTCACATAATAGGGCCCATTTTTCGGCCAACACTACATATATACGTATTGATGATTCTCATCCATTTCTTCACTCTACAACACTTACAACATGCTAACTAGACTTTAATTCATTGCTTCAACACAACACAACACAACACACACACACGGCCATACACTACACACGCAACCTCAACTCCAACATGCCATATCTCATGTTTTTCATCCATTTTAACATACTACAACATGCATACAACCTTTATAACACATAAAACATGATTAATTCTTACCTTTCTTCTTCAAATCCACAACTAGGCTAGGGTTTGCAAGGATGAAAACGGACGGTTGGATGACCCGAATAACACTTTCACGTTACTTAGGGACCTCAAATTAGTGGATCTCAAATTAGTGGATTTGTATCAACGAAATAATTTTGGGATGGCTTGTTTTGGACTTGAAATTTTGGAACCTTGGCCGAGAGCCTCAACTTGTTGTTCTTCAACTTCTATTTTTTTTCTAAGTGTAGAAATGAGGAGAGATGACTTAGTGATCATCTTTTAAGCTTGTATGAGTAGTGTACAAGTGTCCATCGCCCACACATGGGTTGGACCAATTAAAATTGGCCACAACAATGTGTGGGACCATTTGAAGACCACACGGCCACAAGGCCTCAAATTGCATGATTTTCAACTTCCAACAATTCCACTTTTGGTCCCAAATTTTCCTAATTGTTCTATGCCCACAAATTCATGAGCACTTTAGGTCTTAAAAATAAAATCGAGGGTCAAAAGTCCCGACTTCATATCCCGGAATGATCTTGTCCCTAGCTTATCATAGTTAACCCGAATTGTCCCAATGTACGAAATACAGGATATAACAGTTGGATTGTTGAAAATATTGTATGAATTGTTTAAAATGTTCTTGAATGTTGTTGGTATGGGTTCAGACTAGTATTTGAATGTATAAGCGTTGATGTTGGCTTGAATGTAAGCCGTTGAATTGAATATAATGAATGTTGTTAGATTATGTAGAAAGAGTATTTAATGTTGGAATGCGTTTTGAATTGATTATTGATGTTGCTAGTTTGGTTGTTGGTGTTGTTGTTGATGAATTTGGCCGAGTTGAATTCTCGGGGTTGTGCATTTACTGTAGAATTTAGTGTTCGTTTGGAAATGAACTCCAAAATGCCTATAGTTAATGTTGGTATTTAATGATGTTATGTAGATCTTGGGGAGTCCGAGACATAGGCTTGATTTGTATTAGCTTTGAGAGCGATCGAGGTATGTAAAGCTCAACCTTCCTTCTTTTGGCATGCCTTAGTTATAAATAGGCTATGACACGAGCCTCGAGGAAATTCTATTCTCGCGATCCGAGCATGTTTATGATTCTTATTTGTTTCTTGGTATTCGTATGCTTGTCGTGATGAAATATTGGCCCTTATGTCTTTGGAATACTTGATTTTCAAATGTTGCATAAAAAGTTTTATTTTTAAAGAGTTCCGTAACTACGAACGACCGTAACTTTCACAGAAAGGCTCGGATTGCCTTGATATGTTCGTAGGAGCTTTCATGGCATATAAGGACTATGTTTTCCATAGGCGGGCCCGACTCGGGTACACCCATCCGTGGGCCCCGCGACTTTCCTTTATGTACTTCTGATGACTTTTGAAAGAATATGATATGACTATTATTCCGATTTCAAGTACGATCAATTTACTTACCTTTTGAGTTTATGATAATAATTTTATGCATATGGTTACTCACTACTCTGCTCGTGCAAATGGTTATTCCATCTTTCGCCGAGTCCCGGGCCGGTTATGTATCGTGCGCACTATATGATAGTCTGGAGTATGATGTGTCTGGTTCGTCGAGCCCTCTCGCTATCGGGGCCGGGTACCGTGTATATTTGGTGTTATGATGTGTCGGTTCGCCGAGCTCCTCCGTTATTGCGCCGGTACGGTGTATATGTGATATTGTCCGCTCGAATTTTTTACCGCGGTATGTCGGGTTTCGGAGATATGAAATCTTCGGAGTATGATGTGTTATGGCGCCATTGACGGGCGGGTGACCATATTTTTTCGAGCCTTGCATGATTTGTATTTTCAAAAATGAACATTTTGGTATTTTGGATATTGCACTTATTTTCCGTACTTGTTTCGATTATGACTCGATTTGTTTATCGTATCTTCGCTTTGCATACTCGCACATATTCCGCATCGACCCCTTGTCTTCGGGGCCGCGTTTCATGCCCGTAGGTACGGACGCACAAGTTCGGTGATCCGCCGCCCAGGACACCTATTCTCGCTGTTTGGAGTGCTCCCTTGTTCTGGAGCCCATATTTTGGTATATATGTTCTTCCGTTGCATATGTATTTGTTATTCAGGGGTACGGCGGGGCCCTGTCCCGTCATATGATTCTGTTGTTCTGTTTAGAGGTCTGTAGATGTATATGTGAGTTGTGCCTACTTCTGTACAGATGTGTCCGTATGTTATATGTTCTGGGCGATCCAATTCGCCGTGGCAGCCTTGTCGGCTAGCCTCTGTATATATTTTGGGCCGATGTGCCATTTGATAGCCTTGCAGGCTTCTGATGTATATATGTTTGTGTTTGAGACGATTTGAGACAGTTTCTGATATTTGTGTATGTATAAGCCATCCGTATGTGACTCGGTATGATAAGTGTGTTTGTGTGCCCCGCTCGAGCACTAGTCACGGCCTACGGGGTTGGGTCGTGACAATCCACTTCAGAATTCATCTTCAACAATTGTGAATTAGAGAGAGAAGCTCTCCATCTTCACCAAATAGAGAGAGAGAGTCACGGCCATGGCAGTAGCTTCACCAAGCTCACGGCCAGCCTTGTTTTTACACCATTAGATTGCTAAATCTCACCTTGAATTGAAGAAGGAAGTATGAACAACCATGGCTGCCAAGCTCACGGCCATGGCAGCCCTTGATCAACCCATGTTTTTGATAGTAAAAGAAGCAAATTCCTAAGGTGTTCTAAGTACTAAAAGGAGCAGCAAGGTTAGGATTTAAGTTGAAAAAGATGAAGTGGTGAAAATGGTGCAAGTCATTGTAGGATCTGCCTTAATTAAATTAAGGTAAGATTTCTTCTTTTGTCATGAAATTGGAGTTAATGATGTTGTAATGGAGAGATTAATTTGTATTAAGTGGAATTGGAAGTAAGAAAATTTCATGATTAGTGTTGGCGTTGAAATGGACAGAATTGGAGTTGTTCAAATTAGGTTGGGTTTGATTGTTGTTATTGTTATTAATATTATAGATTATGTGTTAAAAGTGAAGGAATTGTATATGTTAATGTTAAGGTTCCGTTTGGGCCGTGTTGGGGCTGTTCTAATCTAAAAATGGTGGATTAATTTCGATTAATGTTGTCGTTATTGTTGTCATTGACTATATGATGAAAGTGAAGGAATTTGATATGGAAAGGTATAGTTGTATTGTATTGAGAACGATCTGGTTCGGGTTGCGTTGTCGTTCTTGTTAAATTGGAGGACTAAGTGTAGTAAGATCATGCATTGTGTTGTAATTATTGGACTATTATAAGGTCGTTTCGATGAAGTGTTATGGCTATAGATTATTAAGAATAACTTGAATATGTCGTAGTCGTTATGTTAACGATTATTGAATGTTGTAATGTGTGGGCTGATTTGGAATGTCATGTGGGCTGTTCAGAGTATTCTTGAATCTTGTTTGGGCTAGTCTTGATATAGTACTTGAACGTGTGGTTGTTGATGTTGATTTGGTCGTTTCATAGTTGGCTTGAATGTGAGGGAAATGAACAATATAGGGGAAATGCCGCCCAATTTTCTAGAAGTAAGCTACTAACGTCGAAATACGTTTTAAACCTTTCCGTAGCTTAACCATAGCTCTTAACGTCTTAATATAGGTTGAGACACTTCGGGAAGCATATACGTATTGTGTCTGTCACACCCTTAACCCGATAGGGTGTGATGGGCACCCGACCCTTACCTAGGGCCGAGCGAACCCGCTAACTTTCGTAATACCCATAATCATACTGGGCCCGCAAACACCACATAAGCACATAATGAAAAATTCTTCAGAAAACAAACAAGCCTTTCGTCTTTCTCAAATCAAATAAAATCTGTAGTCACAACAAATCGGTAACATAATGCATAATAATACACCGGCTTACATAGCCGCTTACAAACTGACGTCTTATACACACGACACTGTCTGCAAAGTCTCTACCATAACTTCAGACACCATACAAAAGTACTCTGACTCGGCAGCACTCCGGAGGAAATGGAGCTCGCCAATCCAGCTGGAACATCTTCTGCTAACATCACCTACTCATCTGTGGGTACCTGCGCGGCATGAAACGCAGCCCCCGAAGAAAGGGGGTCAGTACGGAATATGTACTGAGTATGCAAAGCAGAAGATACAGTAAACAAATCTGGGTCATAATCGAAACAGAAGTACAGAAAACGAAGTCATAACCGAAGCCAGGAGTACAGAAAGTGAGCATAACAACCCGAAAACCAAAGTGCTTGCATCCGAAGTACAAATCAAACATGAGCGGTACAGAAGACAAATACAACCATTAGAATGCCAAAATACTTACTTAACTTTCCTTTGAAAAAAACATTCCTGTCTCACATATACGGAAAATAGAACATATCATACGAGCTGACATTAACCGACTGATCCTGTTCCAGAATACATCTCACCCGACATACCGCGATCAAATACCCAGCGGTCAATATCACTCGACATACCGCGGACAAATACCCAGCGGTCAATATCACTCAACATACCGCGGATAAATACCCAGCCGTCAATATCACTCAACATACCGCGGACAAATACCCAGCGGTCAATATCACTCAACATACTGCGGTCAAGAATCCAGCGGCAATATCACACATACCGCGGTCAAGAATCCAGCGGCAATATCACACATACCGCGGTCAAGAATCCAGCGGCAATATCACACATACCGCGGTCAAGAATCCAGCGGCAATATCACACATACCGGCATACCGGACACATCATAACATCAGAATACATACACGGTTCCCGGCCAAAAAGGGGCTCGGCAAACCGGACACATCATAAGAAAAACACATCATTTACAAACCGTGAAACCATATGCACATAAATCCTTATTCGACTCAACGTAATGATCAAACAAGTCCTCATTTAAAAGCCCAAACAGTAGTCAAATCAAGTTTCCTCCGAACGTCACTCGGGAACAGATCGAATAGAATTTTTGAAATCATATGCATAAAAATCCTCATTTCAGACTCAACAGATAAATAAGTAATCATACTCGGGGGTCGGAAAGATAGTCATATTGAATTCTTTCAAAAGCCATCAGGACTATACAGAAGAAGTCGCGGGACCCACGGACGAGCGCCAACCCGATCCGGGCCCGCCTATGAAAATCGAAGTCCTTATACGTTATAGAATCATTTGCGAACATATCAAAGCCATCTGGTTCTGTCTGTGAAATTTACGGACGTTCGTAGTTACAGAACTCTTTTTAAAACCAAAACTTTTTATGCAACTTTTAAAATCCAATCATACAGAAGACATAAGGACCATAATCCGACCGTATCAAAATGCGAACATCAAGAAACAAGTGTGAACCATAAACATGTTCGGAATTTCAGAATAGAGTTACCCCCAAGGCTCATAGCATATCATACCTTACTCATATCTAAGACATGCCAAAAGAAGGAAAGGTAAGCTTTACATACCTTAGCCGCTTCCTAAGCTAATCCAAACTCAAGTCTCGGCTCCTCAAAATCTACAACACGTCATTAGACACCAAACATTAGTCATAGGCACCTCGGAATCCCATTTTAAGTTCGCACTTTATTTACAGAAATTTGGGCAGCATTTTCCCTATAAGTTCAACAACCCCGAGAATTCAACTCGGCCAATATTTTCAACAACAATACCAACAACCATATAAGTAACATCAATAATCGATTCAAAACGCATTCTAACATTAATAACCCTTTCGACACAATTCAACAGCATTCCATTCACTACATAATGAAACCCGAAGCCTCCAAGCTCAAGGAAACAACACAACACATTTTCTTCCTTCCGAATTCATGAACTACATTAATAATCCATTACTTCCATAAATTCAATAAACTATATAAAATTCCATAACAAGCCGCAAACAACTATAACTTCACTTTGAACCATTAAACTTTCATCAGCACCATAGAATCCACAACACAACAATCCAAACATACTAAATAAATTTAGTTCATTCCTTGTCACAAAACAGCCCATACTCACGGCTCAACATCAACATACAAAATTTCATGAATTTCATCCATTTCTACACACTATCCCCTCCGTTTTAATCCGTTAAAATTCTAAATACACTCGTTAACAATGAAAAGGAACCATATTCATACCTTAAGCATGCAGCCCCCACATTATCACTCTTCTCCTTGGTTGATTTTTAGCTCAAATTGAAGACAACGCAAGCAGTACAACACTTTTCTCTTCATGGGCTTCGGAATTCGGGGCTCAGATTTTGGTCAAAATTGGTTTTTCTTCTCTCCAAGGTTCTTCTCCCTCTCTTTCCAGAATTTTCTGGGTATTCTTGGTCTGAAAAATGAGAGGAAAGGGCTGAAATTAGACTTAAATAGGCATGGGTCATGGGTCTAACCCGATTGGGCCTAGCCCACTGACCTTTACGCCTTAAAACGTCCATATCTCCTTATCCCGATATCACCTGTGGACCCACGACCTATGGTTGGAAAGATAATTCAATTATCTACAACTTCTATCTTTGGTGTTTTTCCAAATTCTAAACTTATAATACCGTTTCTGCCCCTCGAAGTCAGATCACCCGAAAACATTACTTAAAAATATTTGTTTGGAGGACTTCCACTTTGATTTGGCTCAAGGGTCCTTCTTGAGGTATGTTTAACTTCACATATGTGATTCATATAAATTGTCGCATGTCCCAAAAAAATCTCGGTGTGTGGACCCACCTCAGCTTGCGAATAATCCTACGTACAAAAATACGAAATATAATGTCGTCAACGTGAGTTTAAATTATGAAGCAACAACATGATTGTCAATTTTTAGACTCAATTTTTCTTGGTCATGGCCGAATGGCCTCTTGTTCTTTCTCCATGCTTCTTGAATTTTCTAGGGTGCTAAATGATGAAGATGACTTAATTAGTCATCTTTTGCCACTTATATAATTAACACATGTGGGCTATGTCCCACACCACACACATGGCCACATATGGCCATTTTCATGAAATACTAGTTTTCAAAATTTCACTTCTAGCCCCAAATTCTCATGAAATGCTTAACTTTTCATAATTCACTTTTAACCCCAAATTTTCCTTATTTCAATTTTACCCTTACACTCCATACCAATGAAAAGATGAATATGCAACTTGTGCATTAAAACAAAAAATTAACAAAACCAAAAATTAAAAGTCTTGTCCATAACTTGTCGCAACCAACTTAGAATATTTCAACGTACAAAGTACGGGGTATAACAGTGTCACGGATAAGCGTTGAAGGTATGTAAAGCTATCCTTTCTTTCTTTTGGCATGATTTATATGAAACGAACAAATGACGAATGTATAAGCTGCTATTCTTAGAGACACTTGGATGGCTAATGTCCTTGACTTCCATAAGCTATTTCATGTTATCTTGATACGTGTCTATGATTCCTGAGGCTCTATTTGATATAGTCCATAGTGACGTCCAGAGGGTACTTAGTGTCACGACCCAACCCCGTAGACCGTGACTAGTGCCCGAGTTGGGCACCCATACGCACTCATTAACCCGAATCGGCATACAAACAACTTATACATATACAAAGATCATACATGGTTCTAAACTATCGCATACAAACATATATCGTACGAGCGAAGCGAAACAAGTACGTCGTAATATATATAACATATCGAAGATACATACACGCAAAGCAAGGTGCACGGGCGTGATGGGCCGCCCAAATATAAATCAAACGAACACAACCGGACGGTAACTAATCACAACCCACATATATGTCTGACGGACCTCTAAGAGTAACAACAGAATCATATGATGGGACAGGGCCCCGCCGTACCCCTGAATAAACGTACATAAATACAATGAAGGAATCTGCACCAAAATGTGGGCTCCGGACAAGGGAGCGCTCAAGCACAGAAAGGGTATCCAGGCGGCGGATCACCAAATCGGGCGTTCGCACCGCGGGCATGAAACGCCCCCCGAAGAAAGGTGAGTCGATGCGTGGTGTGTGCGAGTATGTAAAGCATGGAATACAGAAAATGAGGTCATATCTGGAATAAGGAGTACAGGAAAATGAGCATAACAACCAAAATACGAAAATGCTTGCATTTGACATACTAATCATGCATACGAAGTACAGAAAGCAAATATAATAATCAGAACATCAAAATGCGTTTAGTATAATATTCGAATGCCGAATACTTACTCCCCGAACATAAATCATGCATGTCAATAACATATATCATATGCGGTCCATAATGGGACTCGGCGGACGGAACATGGTCGCCCCTCCTATCTCGGGCGTCATAACTCATCATACTTCGAAATATTGCATATCTCCGAACACATCCTACTCCGTATCACATCATACTTCGTAACACATCATACTTCGAAAACTCATCATACTTCGAAATATAGCATAGTGCGCACGTGACATACCGGCCCGGGACTCGGCGAAGGAAGTAACAATAGTGTGCACGAGCAGAGTCGTGGAAGACTATATGCAATGCAAAACATTTACAAAGTCCCAATCGAATAATCAAAACGAACTATCATTTATAAGCCAAGACAATAGTCAATCAAAGTTTCTTCCGAATGTCACTCGAGAACATATCAAATAGAACTTTAGAAATCATAGCTACGTATTGGAATCATATGCATAGCAATCCTTATTTCAGACTCGGCAAATAAGTAAGTAATCATACTCGGAGGTCGGGACGATAAACATATTAGGTTCTTTCAAAAAGCCGTTAGAACTACACAAAGGAAAGTCGCGGGACCCACGGACGAGCGTCAACCCATCCGAGCCCGCCTATGGAAATTAGAGTCATCATACGCTACGGAACCTTCTACGAACATATCGAGGTGATCCGGTTCTGTCTACGAAAGTTACGGCCATTATTAGACACAGAATCTTTTAGGAACAAAATTCTTTATGCAACATTGAATCCAATCATACAAAAGACATATAGACCATGGCTCGACTACACTAAGAGTGCGGATATCAAGGAGTGAATAAGAATCGTAGACATACTCGGATCGCAAGAGTAGAGTTACCCCGAGGCTCGTATCATAGCCTACTTATAACCTAGACATGCCAAAGAAAGAAAGGGTAAGCTTTACATACCTCATTCGCTCTCAAAGCTAGTCCAAACTCAAATCTCGGGCTCCCCAAGATCTACAATAACGTCATTACATACTAAACATTAGCTATAGACACTTAGGGATTCAATTCCAAACTAGCACTTAATTCTACTGAAATTTGGGCAGCATTTCCCCTGTAAATTCAACAACCCCGAGAATTCAACTCGGCCAAATCTCCAACAACAACACCAACAACCATTCTAACAACATTAACAATCAATTCAAGACGCATTATAACCCTAATTGTTCTCTCTCTTCTCCACATGTTTCGACAACATTCCAATTATGTTCAATTCAACTACATATATTCCAACTAACATCAACGCTCACATATTCAATTACTAATCTGAAACCATTCAAACAATATTCAAGAACATTTTAAACAATTCGCACAATATTTCAAACAATCCAATTAAAACATCACTCCACCCGAAACCTCTCAACTCGACAAAAACAACATCAACACATTCTCTTCCTTCCAAACTCATAAAACATTTTAACAATCTATATGTCACAATATCATTCATGTAATTGCAAGAAATTATATTACCAATATACTAACTTCTACGTTAGCTCACAAACGGCTTCAACTCTAACTTGTACCATCCAATACCTTCATTTTCATCACATAATCCATAACAACAACAACCAAAATACTACACAAAATTAGTTCACATGCTTATGCCAAATCATCCCATTTTCGGCCACACATCACATACATAAATTTCATGATTTTCTTCAATTTTTACACACTACAACAACACCCAAACATGCTAAATACAATTAATTCACCACTCCTACACAACACACACCACACGGCTACAACCCAACATATACGGCTCAACATCAACATCCACACTTTCATGCATTTCATTCATTTTGACGTACCACAACATACACAAACCATCCATAACATATAAAAACAAGATTAAACCTTACCTTTTCTTCTTAACTTCACCACTTGGCTAGGGTTGGCAAGGGATGAAAACGAGTGGTTTGTTGGCTCAAACAACAACTCCACGTTAACAAGGACCCTTCAATTAGTGGGTTTGCTAGAAGAAACTATTTTTTTTATGGCTATTTTTGGACCTTGATTTTCCTTGTTCATGGCCGAATGGCCTCTTTGTTCTTTCTCCAAGTTTCTTGATTTTTCTCAAATGATGAAGATGATGAATATGATGACTTAGTCATCTTTTTAATACATATAATAGGCTTCCATGTGGCCATGGCCCACACCCCATGTGGCCGGCCACATGCCCCTCTTTTTTATTTTTTTTATTTTCATGAACTAATTACTTTCCAAAAATTACTTTTGACCCCAAATTTCCTTAATACTCCATGCCACAAAATCATAAGCAACTCATGTCTTAAAACAAAATCGTAGTTAAAGTCTCAACTTCGTATCCCGGAATAGTCTTGTCCCTAACTTACCATGGTTAACCCGGATTGTCCCAATGTGCAAAATACGGGATATAACACTTAGCATGACTATCGCCTTTGATATTCGAGTGTTAGTTCATTCTACACATTCCATTAAATCTCAGATGATGATTTAGTTTGCATATGGTTGCTCACTAATCTGCTCGTGCACGCTGTTATTATATCATTCACCGAGTCCCTTGATGGGTCGGGTATGTATTCGTGCACGGTTTCACTACATTATTCACCGAGTCCCTCACTAGAGGGCCGGGTACGGTACATACATATATGATGATATGATGATGTGATGATGGCACCGAGCCCCATGATGGGCCGGGCATGGTATACATGTACACGACTTATTCACCGAGTCCATAATGGGCCGGATATGGTATATGATATAGCTATGCATGATTTTGTTTCATAAGGCTTATGAGTACGGTGATTTCTTGATTATCATACTTGTCTCCCGGAATCTCTATTTTAGCTATGATCTTCCTTAGTATGTTTCATGCTTAATATACTCAGTACATATCTCATACTGACCCCTTTCTTCGGGGGCTGCGTTTCATGTCCGCGGGTACAGATACTCGATTTGGTGATCCTCCCACTTAGGACTACTACTCAATTGTCTTGGAGTGCTCCATTGTTCGAGCCTAGACTTTTTGTAAAGATCTTTTGATGTATATATATGTTTATCCGGGGGGTACGGCGGGGCCCTGTCCCGTCATATTTCATTATCGATACTCTTAGAGGTCTGTAGACATATGTGTGGGTTGTATATAGATGTTGTTCAACTGTGTCAATATGACTTATTTTGGGATGTTCCCGTACGTAGTGGCAGCCTTGTCGGCTTGCGTATATATTTTGGGATGTTCCGTATATATATTTGGGACGTTCCCATACGTTATGACAGCCTTATCGGCTCGTGTATTATGTTATCTTTTGGTTGTAACTCCTCGGAGACAAAGTTACCTTGATATATATATGTGACGTTCGAGATAACATCTTGTTTTGCAAGCTTCCATATTGTGTTTATTTTGGGTTATCTATATCTAATGTATATGTATATGAGTGTCCAGCTCGGGCACTAGTCACGGCCTACGAGGTTGGGTCGTGACAATAGTAGTGATTTCTTGATTGTCATACTTGTCTCTTGTAATCTCTATTTCGAAGCCCTCTCATGATCTTCTTTATTATATTTGAGAGGTTTATATAGCCTAATTGTGTGATTCACCTATCCCGCATCGACCCCCTTTCTTCGCCCCGCCTTTATCGTTGCCCTTTGTGCGTCGTATACTCGATTTGGTGATCCTCCAACTTAGACTTCTAATTTGTTTTGGAGAGCTCCATTGTTCGGAGCCTAGACTATTATCGCACGAGTCTTTTGATGTAGATTTATGTTTATTTTGGGTACGACGAGCCTCCCGTCATATTTCACTATCGTTACTCTTAGACACACCATAAACAAGACTACTATGTGTGGGCTCGTATATAGATGTTATTCGGCTATGTCAATATGACTTATTTTGGGATGTTCCAGTGCGAGGCCATGACGGTTTGCCGAGCTAACTTGTGTATGTTTTGATTAGTTGTGACTATCGAGATAGGTTATTATGATATATGACATATAATCCGAGATAACGTCTTGTTTTTGCAATCTTCCATATTGTCCTTATATACATAAGCCTTTTGACTATCAAAATAATATATATATAGTATACGAGTGTCCGAGGGCACCATGAGATCAGGGTTGGGTCGTGACACAAAGTGGTATCGAATAGCCATCCTACTAGAGTGCTGGCGACAACCGTGTCTAGTAGAGTCTTGTTTATCGGTGTGTTGTGCACCACATCTATAAATAGGAAGCTACAGGACATTTAGGATGTTACCTTTCTTTCATGCCTAAGATCGTGCGATAGAGCCAAGTCATAGGAAATGAGATTTCTTATACTAACCCTTGATAAGTTAAGGACAAGAACTATTTCGGGGATAAGAAAGGGAGAGATATTGGAAGTTGCAAATTTTTTTAAGCAACGGTATGAAAGATATATGTCGGGCCGGGTATTTGAAGTACGATTGAAATGTAAAGTTGAAGATTGAAAGGGAAAGTAAACAGAAAGTTCATGAACGGGGCTTGAGTTGGACATACGAGGTAAGTTCATCATTTTCATATGGATGAATAATATATGGAGGAAGATGACAAATGATATATATATATTTTTCCCCGTGAGGCATTGTTGGTATTTCTTGGAGAGGCAAGAAGCCATATAGTAAGCTAGCCAAACTTGAGGTCAAAAACTCTTGATCAAAAAAATTTTTCTAGAAATAAAAAGAGAATGAGATATAGGTTTGTAATATGTCTTGAAAGGTCGTGTCAAGCAAAAGTAATGATAGGATTTGACTAAGTTGCGAGTACCCTAGCCTCGAGAAATAAGTTAATTCTTTGAATTGATGGTAATAGCAATTAGGAGGTCGATATCGATATGGTAAAAAGAATTTGGAAAATTGTGATACTAAGAGATGATTTAGAAAAGGTGGCAAATCTTGATAGAGTGTTATATTAAGGTACTAACGAATTGATTTAGGATAAATTATTGAGTTTATAGCTAAAAGAAGTAATAGTATGATTGAGACAAGAGTACATAGGAAAAAGGATTGTGACGGATATGAATGTATTGATAAGACAGCTTATGAGATATTAAGGATAAGATTGACCAGAAAGGGTAAAAGGTTAAGAAGTGTTACACTATAGGATTGATTACGAACAGGATATAATGTGAATATAATGGGAGTTGTTATGAAAATGAGTAAAGCCTAGAGGAAGTGACTAAAAGATATGACGTGATCTATGTGACTAAAGTATAAAGGCGAGCTATAGAACGAATAAGAAAGGCTTATAAAGTTCTTCTATAGGGAAAGTTCAGAATAAAGATTATGTGATAACGGAAATGATAGCGAGCACCAGAGAAGAAGGAGTAAACCAAAAGGAGGAAATAAGAAGAAAAAGCGAGATAACAGTACAGTAACAGGTCATGACATGTATAGCCGAGGACACGAGTAATATAAGTGATGGAACTGTGAAAGACCAAGCTATAGAAAGATGAGCAACGAGGTAGAATGAGTGCTAGAAAATGACGGGTCTGATAAGAACAAATAGGGACGAACGGAATACATTTTGAAAATGAGAAAGGGGTTATGCAGAAGTGATGTTTTCAAGGATACAGAGGTAGCATAAGATTCACTCATTAAGTGCACGAATAAAAGATAGACATAGACAGGAGAAATGATAAGGGAATTCTAAAGGAAGTACCCAAGATAGACGTAATAAATTGACTAAGAGTGTAAAATAAAAGGGAAATATATAGTTACGGACTTAAAGGTGTAGTACGACGACAAGGTGATAAGATAAGACTATCATTAAGATGAACTTGATATGATTTTGAGTAAGTTAGAAGTCAGTATCGAGCACACAACAAGGGTAAAAGGGCATAAGGCATAAAGAGATCTATTCAACGTATACACGACTTCACCTCGGAAATAATGGAATCCTTAAAGGACAAAGACGGTAGGCTTGAGGAGCAAATGACGTATCGTAAATTTATTAAAGGAAACAGATGATATAGGTTAGGATAAAGATAATGTTACAAGAGGACTTTGGACACTTATTGTCGGAATATAAGTGCCACCTAATTGAGATTGGAACGACTACAAGTATTAGTTAATTATTGATTAGAGTGAGTGGAATGTGGCCTTGGATGAGTTGCTACATTGGTCGCATTACTCGAGTTATAGATTATCAGATGAGATATTGTACTATATATAGAAAGGTTCTCATCGCTTCGTGATTTTGTTAAGGTTTCGTACGTGGATAATCAAAGTGATAGATTATAAGGAATTGAAAAAAGGGATCGGATGAATTTGAGATTGGAAATAGGGACATAGAGCAGAATATAAGCGGATAATGGTATAAGTACACCCTTAAGGGGGGAAGCGGGTAAGAGAAATGCAAGTATAAGATGGAAACAATTGACACTGCAATATACTTGATATGGATGCTTAAACTTCAAGTGAGATCCCTTTCAACACAGTTAGTAAGATCCGAAAGCCATCCACAATAAATGGAAGTCAGGATGGTATTTGAGACAGTTTTGAGAAATTTTTGATCTTGAATAATATGACATTAGAAAGTGGGTGCTTGTAAAAAAAAGAAAGAATACGACAAGAGAATGGTATCGAGTAACTTAAGGGATATTGTGAAAGATAGCAATGCTATGTTGGATTAGAGGCTAAGATGTTAGCAATAGAGTTGTTCGCTAATGATATTGCGACCTATAAGTAGCAAAGGAGAAGGAATAGAAAATCTCCTATAGTAGGAAGTGAGAAAGTTAAATAATAAGGAAGGAAAGGAGTATGACAAGATAGGCTAAGAGTAGATTTTAGTACAGAGGAGATATGTAAAGCAGAATGAACCAGGAGAAGGAAAGACTATGACTAAGATTGAATATACTTTATACAAGTTGTACAAGAATAGTTATGCAACCTACGAATATTTGTATGCTAAGAATGAGACCAAGTGAGTACTTGATAAGAAGAGTAAGGATTTAGTAATAACAATGCGGTCTTGTGATAATTTAGGTACATTAAGGAAAGATGTAAAGATGATTTAAGCTAAATTACCGAGATAGAATTAATACTAAGGGCAAATAGGACATGGCCATGGTTGAGTCGAAGGTTTATCCCGATACCGATTGTAAGATAAGAGAGGAGAAGGCAAGGTAAAGCACGAAGACTAGTGAGACGACGCTAAGGTATTTCGTGGGCTACTTTGAGCACCTACGCATATTCTTGTAAAGATTACAATAGGACGCGTGATAGGAAAACTAAGAGCAAAATCTGAGTAAAGAGGCAATAGAGGAGTTTGAATTAAAGATAAAGAAATGACACGAGGTAATGTGCCTAGAGTGTTACAAGTTGGGTTAAGGGAATCATAAAATGGTTTAAGCGAGACGATTATGTCAAATAAAAAATTCCTTCAGAATTGTACCAGTTGATGATAGTCAAGTCATAGAGTAGCTATGTAAAGTTATAGTATGAGGGAACTCGCCGCTACTTGATAGCCAACTCTAGAGATCGAGATTAAGAGCTAAAAGCAAAGTGACAGTTAAAATCTTTTAAAAAGAAAGTCGAGAAGTGATACATGATGCTGAAGATTCATATAATATTCGTAACCATCAGAGCAATGTAAGGTTATTGAAGTAAAATAATGTTACACCTTGGGAAAATTGGTTTATTTGTAGAGTACGTTAGGGTCTCAAGTTACTGTGAGGCATGAAATACTCCAAGGATTGTAAAGTCTAATAAATCGACGAGGGACGTCTGCGCGTTATAAAATCTTATTTAAAGATTAAGAGGTAAGATGAAGTGAAAGATACATCTTAAGGGAGTAACTTGTCATGACCCAACCCCGTAGGCCGTGACTAGTGCCCGAGCTGGGCACTCGTACCTACCTATCAGCTATAATCAGATCATAATCAACATAATAAGAACTTATTCGCACATACAAGCACCACATCGCACACACATATATACATATATCATATATACAGCCCGAAAATATACAGAACGCGAACACCACTAAACATTGCTACCCACAACCCACATTTATGTCTACAGACCTCTAAGAGTAATAACAGAATCATATGACGGGACAGGGCCCCGCCGTACCCCTGAATAAGCATATACATATATAACAGAGAAGTCTGTACCAAATACGGGCTCCTGGACAAGGGAGCACTCCAACAGCAGAATGGAAGTCCTAAGCTGGCGGCGCACCGAAATGATCGTCTGTACCTGCGGGCATGAAACGCAGCCCCCGAAGAAAGGGGGTCAGTACGGAATATGTACTGAGTATGTAAAGCATGAAATACGGTAACAGGAACATAACTGAAGTAAAAGTACAGAAGTGAGGGCAATAATCAGAATATCAGACCTGCTTACCCTTAAACACAAACCAGGCCTAACACTATCATATCCAACCTGTCATGGGCTTAGTGACACAATCAGACAATCATTCTGCGCATCTGTATACATATAGCGTGTCCCGGCCCTCTAGTGAGGGACTCGGTAGATAAGATCATATCATCATATATATACCCATATAGCGTGTCCCGGCCCTCTACTGAGGGACTTGGTGAATAGCGTGTCCCGGCCCTCTAATGAGGGACTCGGTGGATAACGTGTCCCGGCCCTCTAAGGAGGGACTCGATAAATAGAGTCATATCATCATCATATCATCATATACATAGCATGTCCCGGCCCTCTATCGAGGGACTCGGTGAATAATAATATAGCAAAGCTGCGCACGAAAGCATGTCCTGGCCCGGGACTCAGTGAATAGAGGTCATAATCATACGCACGAGCAGAGTGGTAAGAAGTCACACACACATAATCATCATTACCAATTCAATAGAATAATCAAACGAACCTTCATTTAAAAGCTAACCAATAGTCAAATCCAGTTTCTCCCTAATGTTTCTCGGGAACATATCAAAGTAGAACTTTAGCCATCATAGTTACGCATCAAAATCACATATACATGCAATTCCTCATTACAGATTTAACAGATAGGTAAGTGATCATGCTCGGGGGTCGGGGTGGTAGTCATTTTAAGTTCTTTCAAAAAGTCGTCAGAAGTATACAAAGGAAAGTCTCGCGGGCCCACGAATAGGTGTCAACCCAAATCCGAGCCCGCCTATGAAGGTCGGGGATGTTATACATTATGGAACCTCCTATGAGCGTTTCGAAGCGATCCGATCCCGTTTGTGAAAGTTACGGACGTTCATAGTTTCTGATTCGTCTAAGAACAAAATTCTTTCGAAGACAAAACTTTTATGCAACCTTTTAAAATATAGTCATACGAAAGACATAAGAACTATAATCCGACTACATTAGGAATACGAATATCAAGAGAGAGCTAAGAGTCATGGACATGCTCGGATCACCAGAGTAGAGTTACCTCGAGAATCGTGTCATAGCTTATTTACTCTAAGACATGCCAAGAGAAAGAAAAAGTAGCTTTACATACCTCGTCTACTCTCCAAGATAATCCAAACTTACGTCGCGAACTCCCCAAGAGCTACAATATGCCATTAAACGCCAAGTATTAACCAAAGGCACTTAGGAGTTCAATTTCAACTAACACTTATTCTACATAAATTTGGGCAGCATTTCCCCTGTAAATGCGACACCCCGAGAATTCAACTCGGCCAATTTCATCAACCACAATACCAACAAACATTCTAACAACATCAATCATTAATTCAAAGCACATTTTAACATCAACCATCTTCTTTCACATAATGCGACGACATTCGCTTATATTCAATTCAACCACATAGAATCAAACTAACGCCAATACTCATACGTTCAATTACTAATCCGAAATCATTCAAACAATATTCAAGGACATTTTAAGTAATTCACACAATATTTTAAACAACCCAACCATACCACCATCTTACCCAAAATCTCCCCAACTCAACATAAACAACACGAACACATTTCTTTCTTTCAAAACTCATGAACTATACCAACCATCTTCATTTTAACAATGTTATCATCCTAAATGTAAATTTACATAAAAGTTACATTGGCTTCCAATTCAGCCTATAACCATCACAACTTCAAATTGATTCATTAAACTTTCGTTATCAACATGGAATCCACACGACAACAACAAACAAAACGCTAAATAAAATTAATTCATTCTTGGCATACATACTACATATGCACGGTTCCAACACCCTCCACACGGCTACAACATCAACATGCCATTTTCATGATTTCCATCCATTTCCACACACTACAACAACATGCAAACATGCTAAATACCATTAATCCCTAGCTCCTACACGCCACACACACACACGGCCAACACCCACATATGCACGGCTTCACTCTTAACATCCATATTTCATGAATTTCATTCATTTCTACATACCACAACATCCACAAACCATTCATAACATATAAAAAGGAAGATTGAAGCATACCTTCTTCACTTGGTTCTTCAACTTCGCTAGGGCTTGTTTTTGAACTAATTCTTGTTCTTACCACTCCAACAACCACTCCATGTTGTTCTCCACCTTCTAATGAGTTGAAATGCTTGAGAAAAATATTTTTGGGATGAAGATTTGATCTTCACTTTTTTTTTCCTCTTGGCCGAATGGCCTCTTATTCTTTTTCTCTCCAAGTTTTCTTGAAATTTCTAGATGGAGAAGATGAATATGATGACCACTTTGTCATCTTTTTAATTTCATATGGTAGCCAACCATGTGGCCATGGCCCACATAAGGTGGCCGGCCACATGGCCCTTGTTTCTTTTTTTTTTTCCTTTTTCATGAGCTAAATACTTTCTAAAAATAGCTTTTGACCCCAAATGTTTCCTTAATATTTCCATGCCAATAAAATCATACACACTTATACTTTTAAAACATACAAAAGTCTCTACTTCGTATCTCGGAACGGTCTTGTCCTTAACTTATCGAGGTTGACTCGGATTATCCCGACGTACGAAATACGGGATATAACATAACTTATAGAAGAAGAAGGAGTCGAGCTATGACTAAGTGCACCAGAAAGAGAATAAGATTTTGGCAGAAGAGCTCGTAATACAACTGTCAACCAACTACGAAATAAAGAGGGGTGTAAAGACAACGACGCGGAATTATTACCTCGAGAGGTAAGAGCAAGAGGAAATATTACGGGAATTGTGACTTAAAGATCTGGAATGCGTTATAATAAATTAAAGGGAGTTGACCAACGAAAAGGACATGTGAAGCGCATAATTCAATAAAAGAACACTTGAGGAAGTATTGGGAGTACAGGATTAGCTTAACATTCGGGGACTAATGTTCTAAAGGGGGGAGGATGTTACATCCCGTATTTTCATGTGTTGGAAAGCGTGCGAGTTAAATGATATTAGTAACGAAAATGAGGTTACCCTCCCAAGCATATGGGTTGTTGTAGTAATGGTACATATGTGTTATAAATATTTGAAGTTAAACAATCTAAGAAAATAAGTTTTGTCGAGGTTCGAAATTTATTTGATGAAATACGGTCCAAGCTATAACATCCCGTATTTTTAGACTAGAAAAATTTAATTGTCCAATATGAGCAAAATTACCCGAGCCCGGGGAATTCGATCATATTCAACGATGAAAATCGAGAGCTCGGTGTACAAAGAGTTTGAGGTCCCGAAATAATTTAGGACTTAACAAGTGTGACCACGGTGATTGAGAATAATATTTTATGTGTACCAAAAGGGACTATGGACTAGTGCTATATCACATAATCATGGCAATGAGTATATGAAGTGTATTAAAAATAATTGTTATTAAAGTGAATTGAGATCAAGAAATTAATTATGTGTATAATTGGTTAGAGGTTGGATTTTATGTGGAGGTGTAGAATTAAATAAATTAAGCAAATGCCACCTCTCCAATACGTGGCAGTAGCTAAAACAATATGATGGCACTAGTTTTATAGAGTGATGAGTCAAATGCACTTGAAAGTGCATAATGCCACGTAGAAACAAAGAGGCAGCAACATTGGACTTTAGTACTATTTCATACAAGCTACATACAGGAACAAGTAGTAAACATATAGCATAAAACCATTTTCATCATACTAGATTCATTTTGTAAAGAAAAGAAAGAAGAAAAACGTTCCATAAGATTTGGATGATAATTTAGTTGAATTTTCGGATATAGAAACGGGCCTTCGTCTACGAGAGCACGGAGTGCCGCTGAGGTCTTTTCAAGTGGGAACGAAGAAACATAGTGTCACACCCCGACCTTACTAGGGTGTGATGGGCACCCGACTCTCCTCGGAGTCGAGCGAACCCTTAAACGTTCGCGTTACTAAAACCTGTCATTTCAAAATTTTTTTTAAAAAAAACATGAAACTTTTCAAAATAGAGATCACTGTCTTTATACAGATTATGAAAACCTTCAGTCAATCACATAATTTTTTTTTTACCAACTGACAACATCTGAAAATACACACTCTTTTAACATCTTTGACTGATTCGCGTTCCTCGACACCCAATCCACAGGACACTATCTGCAAAGTCTCTAGGATGTACAAATACCATGACATAAGTGCTTGACTCGGCAACACTCCGAACTGAAATGGAGCTCGCCCATCCCGCGGGAACGACTTCTAGTAAAGCCTTCTCTTCGTCTGGGTGTACCTGCGTGGCATGAAACGCAGCCCCCGAGGAAAGGGGGTCAGTACAGAGAATGTACCGAATATGTAAGGCGGTGACCAATAATAACTATAGCTTGATTTAGGAGAGAAGAAATCACAATTATATTCAATACCTGCAGCCTTTGCTGAAAGAAGCATAAATATATATATACGGGTCTCATATAATCCTTAAGTGAATAATGCAAGTGAACACACACTCCTTAAGTAAAGGATGCAATCTAACCCGTGTGTCGCTTCCGACATACAAATGAAATAGTCCCTTCGCACGGCCGCTTCTGGCGTAGTAATAATGGTAGCCCCTTCAGGCATTGCCGCTTCCGGCATAATAATAATGATGGCCCCTTCGGGCATTGCCGCTTCCGGCATAATAATAATGATGGCCCCTTCGGGCATTGCCGCTTCCGGCATAATAATAATGATGGTAATGTAAACATAAGTAGTAAATGAGATGAAATAGTAAAATCTCGCACCCCTTTCGGAGTGGTTTTTGAAAATAGCACACTCAGACCTAAGCTGAGGCCATAGCTCGCTCAGACACAAACCGAGGCCATAGCACATTCAGGCATAAGCTGAGGCCATCGCACCCCCTTCGGAGTGGTTTTAGAAAGTCTAAGTATTAAAATCTCACACCCCCGTCGGAGTGGTTTTAAAAAAAAAAAAAACTAATTTTATGTTTCTTTGTACAAAACTAGTTCTTTAAAAATCATTAGTGAACCACAAACGCGTTTCCGAAGCCATTTTTGGAAAACCAAAGCAATAATTATATTAGTAACGTTGTTACACAGCAAAGTATATTATAGAACATAATGAGGTAGTTAAACAACTGTCCTTTGGTAGTCGGGACAACAGTCCAGAAGTTTCCTTTAATTGTTGTACCAAAATAAGTCAAATGGAGCTATACACAAGATCTCGAGCATTGTGGGCCCACCTCGGGTCAAGTCAAGGTGGCGTACGTAAATTTCATACATTGAGCTTTACGGAGTCATTATGACAGTTTTAGCGCGATTCGGTCTTAGTTGGGCAAGACGTAGATGTTTAAGCACTTATTTCATCGAAGCACAAGAAATTTGATTCAATTCTATTGAATGAAAAAGGGTCAAATCCAAACTCAGATTTCTAAGCATAGAATCATCCCCGAGGCGTATATCCAAACCTATCAGGTCTAAGACATGCCAAAAAAAGGAAAAGTGAAGCCTTACATACCTTTTTCGTCTCTTACGCTTCTCCAAATCCAAGTTCAAAACTCTCCAAAATCTATAAATGGTCACATTTACCAAACATTGATTAGAGTCTTTAGAAATTCAATCTTGAATTAACATTTGTCTACAAAAATTTCGGCAGCATTTCCCCTGTAAATGCGCCATCCCCGAGAATTCAACTCGGCCAAAAATACAACAACAAACCCGAGAATGGAACTCGGCCACATTATCAATGACAATACTAATAATTTTTGCCAACGACATTAACAATCAAGTCGAGAATATTCCAAACAACTTCTACCTCAACTTCTCACTTTCAAACTAACGTCAACATTTTCATATTCCTTTACTAATTCAAGACCATTCAAATACAATTCGGAAGTATTTCATATCGTTTTACAAAATATACAAAAAATTCCACCATAATCCATAATTCACCCGAAAACTCCTCAACTTTCCTAGAACAATTTTTAATGCATTTCTCGCTTCCAAATTCATAACCTATACCAACAACACACATCAACAACAATCAAATTACTATATAGAAATTTATTCAATTGTTCCATACTCATACCCCATTCGGCCACCCTCCACATTTCCAACCTCAAGCAAATTCATTACACTTTCATTTCCAATATAGAATTCACAACAACCACAGCTAGAATACTACATAAAATTAACTCATCTTTGTTTACACAACAACACATGCACACGGCCACATGCATATGTATGCATTCATCATGCAACCTTCCATACTTTCATTAATTCTATCCATTTCTACACACCACAACATAAACAAACCTTTCATAACATATAAAAGAGGATGAAATCTTACCTTTCCCTTCAACTTTCTTCACTTGGCTAGAATGCGGAAACGGCGAAACGAACGACTTATCTTCCGATACAACTATACCACATTGTAGAGGACCCTTGAATTAGTAGGAATACATGAAGAAAAGAATTTTTGGGACAAGATTTCATGGTCTTTTTCTCCTCCCTTGGCCGAACTAGGCCCTCTTGTTGCTCTTCTTCTTTTTGTTTTTCGGCCGTGACTAGTAGGCCGTGACTAGTACCCGGGACACCCGTACTTATACCGGTTCTAAATTAACTTAATAGCGAAATAAACAAATATAGTAATTAAAGAATAATATAGGTGGCGCACAAAAGTGAGTATGGCGCACGAAGGCCGATCAGGCCGTCACAAAATATATATACAATCCCCCAACGTACACAAACTCACAGAACATATACAGAACCCACTACACATGTCTACAGACCTCTACAGACTGAAAACATAAACATATGACGGGACAGGGCCCCGTCGTACCCATGAAATTCATATATATACACATAACAGAAAAAGGCTGTACCCAAAATGCAAGCTCCGAACAAAGGAGCGCTGTAAGATAGCTGGTAGATAGCCTAAGCGGGCGGATCTGCAAAGCGTGTGTCTGTACCTGCGGGCATGAAACGCAGCCCCCGAAGAAAGGGGGTCAGTACGGAAAATGTACTGAATATGTAAAGCAGAGACTGTAATAAATAAAATTAAGATCAGAACAGAACATGCGGAGAACGAACGAGATACATAGATAATCAAAAAGTATATCAGAAATCATGAATAATGCATGCAGAAAACATATGCCAAAGCCGGCCCCGTTAGGGACTCGGCAATCAGAACGTGGTCGCCCCCGACACTGGCACCACAAACCATAACAGATCATATCATATCAAATGAACATAATCAACAAATATCAGCATAAGCGTACATGGCACATCATACACCACAACCCATGCACGTATTATACCTGCCCCCTCACACCGGGGCGCGGCGAACAATGCAGAGAAATACGCATGATAACATATCCTGGCCCGGGCTCAGTGAAGGAAACATTGAGGCATCCACGAGCGGAGTAGTGAGAAACTAATGCAATATAAAATATAGAACATTTACAAAGACTCGATAACATAATCCAGACGGTAGGTCGTATAGCAGACATTTAACAAAATCATAGCATAAATTTACCGGAGGTCACAATAGTATGCACGTCAAAATAACCTTCCGAAATCGTTCAAGTACCAAAATAGGTCATAAGAGTCAATAAAATATTTATAGTCGCGACGTTATTTAGTAGTTAGAAAGGATAGCTAAAAGTCACCTTAAGTAATCATTTAAAGGTAGATCAAACGGAATATCAAGACAAGGCTCGAAAATAGTGGGTCCGCCTCGGGTCAAGTAAGGTGGCGTACCCAACGACGCATATTAGACCTTATGATGTCATTTATGAGAGGTATAAGATTATCGGATTTATATGTACAAGTTCTAAATACTTAGATGACTCGTTGAAACAATCGTAGCATAATTAGTTCAATTCTACTGAATGAAAAAGAGGGAAATTTGGACGCGGATTCTGGGAAGTAGAGTCGTCCCAGAGGTCCGAATCCACGCCTACTACATCTAGGTCATGCCAAGAGAAGAATAGGAAAGCTTTACATACCTTTTGCGCCTTTTATGCTCTCCAAAACTCAAATCTCTTTTCGTCTAAAACCTACAAATGGTCAAGTTTGCCATATGTTAACTATAAGGCTTTAGGCATTCATTTTGAACCAATACTTGTCTAACAAAATTTCGGCAGCATCTCCCCTATAAATATGACACCCCGAGAATTTAACTCGGCTCAAATGTCAACAACAACCATACCAACAACATCAATTATCGACTAGAATCGCCTACTAACATAAATAGTCTTCTTTCCACATAAAGCGACAACTTCCAAACTAACTTCACATTTCCAACCCAATATCAATATTTTCATACTCATTACCCATCAAGATTATTCCAACATCATTTGGAGGCATTACATATGATTTCACATATTATTCGCAAAATATACAAACTTTCCACCGAAACCATAACTCATCCAAAACTTCCATTCTTCGACAAACATATTCATAGCACATTATCATCTCTCAAATTCATTAACCACAATCACAACTAGCACTTAAACAATACATTTCCATAATTACATAACAACTATGTTAGCGCACATACTTTCCCATAATAACTCATATACGCAATTCTAATGCAAAACTTAAATCGTTAAACCTTTATTTATGCTATAAAGATCACAACAACGCAACTAACATGTTAAACAAAATAAATTCATCATTAATTCATCACTCCTATAACACACGGCCAACATGCCTTTTTTTCCAACTTCATCCAATTTTCATTCAACTTCCATTTCCAATACAAATTCCACAATAACCACAACTAGAATACAACATAAAATTCAACTCATCCAAACCATACAACACACAGGACACACACGGCCACTTGCACACATCACTTCCGCCATGCAAACTTCCATATTTCTATATTTCTACCATTTACACATACTACAATATAAACAAACCTTTCACACACAAAAAAGGGAATTGAATCTTACCTTTTTCTTCAAACTTCTTCACTTAACCAAATTATCCAATCGATGAAACCAACGGTCCTATCTTCCGAAACAACTACACCACGTTGTAAAGGACCTTAATTAGTGGAAATACCACAAGAAAATAATTTTGGAAGCAAGATTTTGATGGGTGAATTCCCCTATTCCGAAAGTCTCTCTCTCTTTTTTTTTTTTTTGCTCTTGTTTTTCTTTTGTTCAATTGTTTCTTGAATTTTCTTGAAACTTAACTCTCTTATAATTAGTTGGTCACATGTATAGTCACATGACCTTAAATTCATGGGTTGGGCCAAGACCATGGCATGGCCGGCCACCCTTGCTTTTGGGCCTCAATTTCTCATTTTTTTTTTGTTGAGCCCAATAGTTGATGGATCGCTCTTGGAAATTCACGGGACTAATTTACAAGGTTCCAATTTTGCCCTTAACCTTCCTTAATATTTCCGCGTCAATATTTCCTTAGACATCACATGCACATTAAGTAAGATCCAATTAAAGCCTTATTTCTTACCATTCCGAATTATTTCCAATTTTTCCGAATACGCACAAAATGCGAGGTATAACATCCTCCCCCCCTTTTGAACATTCGTCCTCGAATGTTAAACTAATCATATAGGGGTTTATAAATATTTTAGGGAGGAGTTCCTTTTACTATGACTAGCACAAATAATTCATTGCTTAATCAATATAAGTACATAGGAATTTAAGTTACCTGGGGGCGCCGGAAACAAGTGAGGGTACTTCTTCTTCATTTCTTCTTCGGCCTCCCAAGTCATTTCTTCGCGGTTGTTGTTCCGCCATAATACCTTAACCGAAGGCACATCCTTGGTGCGTAATCTCCTCTCCTGGCGGTCCAAAATAGCCACCGGCTGTTCCTCGTAGGACAGCTCCTCAGTCACCTGAATGTCCTCTACAGGAAATATTCTGGAAGGGTCGCCGATAAATTTACGAAGCATAGACACATGGAATACCGGATGTACCGCTTCCAAATCCGCTGGCAAATTCAATTCATAAGCAACCTTGCCAACTTTGCGGACGATCTGATAAGGTCCGATATACCTTGGGCTAAGCTTCCCTTTTCTGCCGAATCTCATGACGCCCTTCATAGGTGACACTTTTAAGAATACCCAATCACCCACTTGGAACTCCAAAGGTCGACGGCGATTATCCGCGTAAGATTTCTGTCGACTTTGAGCCGCCAACAATCGTTCCCGAATGAGCTTTACTTTATCCACCGCCCGCTGGATCATATCGGGGCCGATTAATTTAGTTTCACCGACATCGAACCAGCCGATAGGGGACCTGCATTTCCTACCATATAATGCCTCGTACGGTGCCATTTGGATACTAGAATGGTAGCTGTTATTGTAAGCAAATTCTACAAGTGGCAAATGATCGTCCCAGCCTACCTCTCGAAGTCAATAGCACAAGCTCGCAAAGATATCTTCCAACGTCCGGATAGTGCGTTCGGCCCGTCCATCGATGCGGGTGAAATGCCGTACTAAGGCTTACCCGAGTCCCCGTCCCTCTTGGAATGATCTCCGTAAATTAGCCGTGAACCGGGCACCTCTATCGAAATAATGGACACAGGAAGGCCATGGAGCCTGACTATCTCCTTAATATACAGTCCGGCGTAGTCCCTCGCGGAGTAAGTAGTCCGAACCGGGAGGAAATGGGCCGATTTAGTCACCGTCAACAATAACCCATATCGAATCATACTTTCGTGGCGTGCGGGGTAAACCTGTGATGAAATCCATATTGATAATCTCCCACTTCCACATCGGAATTTCCATTTCTTGCAATAATCCGCCGGGCTTCTGGTGTTCAATCTTGACCTGTTGACAATTTGGACACTGGGCAACAAATTCTGCAATATCCTTTTTCATATTATCCCACCAAAATAAACACCTGAGGTCATGGTACATTTTTGTGGCCCCTGGATGAACAGAATACCGAGAATAATGTGCTTCGCCCATTACCTGTTGCCGTAGGCCCGCAACGTCAGGTACGCACAATCTGCCCCTATATAGTAATACTCCATCGGACGTAAGCTCAAACGGGGTCTTTTCCCTATCGAGGCCTGTGTCTCGATACCGTACCAGGATAGGATCTTCGTACTGACGTCTCCTTATTTCTTCTATAATGGAGGACTCAGCAAATTCTCGGACAGAAACCCCAATGCCTCCAGAATCGGCTAGGCGAACACCAAGGCTGGCTAGCTGACAGACTTCACGAACTATTTCTTTCTTTTCTGGCGGGACATCTGCCAAACTGCCCAAGGATTTGCGACTAAGCGCATCCGCTACCACATTGGCCTTCCCAGGATGATACAGAATGTCGACATCATAATCTTTCAGGAACTCCAACCATCTCCTCTGTCGCAAATTCAGCTCTTTTTGCTTAAAAATATATTGGAGACTCTTATGATCCGTATAGATATCAACATGTACACCATATAAATAGTGTCTCCATATTTTCAGAGCATGAATCACCGCAGCCAACTCCAGATCATGTGTAGGGTAATTTCTTTCATGCTTTTTGAGTTGCCGGGAAGCATAGGCTATAACTTTACCGTGCTGCATTAAAACACAACCTAAGCCAACACCGGACGCATCGCAATAGATAACATACCCGTCAGACCCTCCGAAGAGTCAAAACTCGGAGCCGTGGTTAACTTTTCCTTCAAAGAATTGGAAGCTTCGTTCACAAGCGTCTGTCCACTGGAACTTGGCTCCCTTCTGAGTCAACCGAGTCAAAGGTGCCGAGATTGAAGCAAATTTTTCCACAAATCTCCGGTAATACCCTGCCAGTCCCAAAAAGCTGCGTACCTCGGTGGGTGTCGTAGGTCTGGGCCAATTCTTTACGGCCTCGATCTTCTGCGTGTCCACCCGGATACCGTCAGCTCCAATAATATGTCCCAGAAATGTCACAGAAGTCAGCCAGAATTCGCACTTAGAAAATTTAGCATATAATTTCTGCTGACGGAGTACCCCAAGGACTGCCCTTAAATGATCTGCATGCGCTTCCTCCGACCGGGAATAGACCAGAATGTCATCAATGAATACGATCACGAACATGTCCAAGAATGGTCGAAACACCCGATTCATCAGGTCCATGAATACCGCCGGAGCATTAGTTAGCCCAAAAGACATTACTCTGAACTCATAATGGCCATATCGAGTCCGGAACGCTGTCTTCGGGATATCCGACTCTCGTACTCGTACCTGGTGATAGCCGGATCGCAGATCTATTTTTGAGAAACACCTAGCACCCTGCAACTGATCAAACAGGTCGTCAATTCTGGGGAGGGGGTATTTATTCTTTATAGTTACCTTGTTCAGCTGTCGATAATCAATACACATCCGAAGTGATCCATCTTTCTTTCTGACAAATAACACCGGAGCTCCCCAAGGTGAAGTGCTGGGTCGAATAAAGCCTTTTTCTAAGCAAGTCTTTAACAGCTTGTTCCTTCGTTCTTTTAATTCGGCGGGCGCCATTCTATACGGAGGAATAGATATGGGTTGGGTACTGGCAAAGACATCTATAGAAAAATCTATCTCCCTTTCGGAGAGCGGACCCGAAGTTCATCTGGAAACACGTCTGGAAATTCATTAACTACTGGAACTGACCGGGAGAGTCGGCATTTCTGCCTTTAAGTCTTGTACCCGAACCAGGTGATAAATATAGCCTTTTTCGATCATCTTCCTCGCCTTAAGGTACGAAATAAACTTACCTCTCGGCGATGCTACATTACCTGCCCATTCTATCACTGGCTCTCCTGGGAATTGGAAGCGAACTACCTTCCGCTGACAATCAACATTAGCATAGCAGGAAGATAGCCAATCCATACCCATAATTGCATCAAATTCAGTCATGTCCAGCTCTACTAGGTCCGCTTTAGTACAACGATCACATATAATTACCGAACAATTTTTATATACTCGTTTGGCAATAATAAAATCCCCCACCGGAGTAGCTACCTCAAATGGCTCTATAGGCTCGGGTTTTATCCCGATCTTATCAGCAATCAACGGAGAAATATATGATAATGTGGAACCTGGATCTATTAATGCATATACAGTCTGAGAAAAGATCAACAAAGTACCTGTAACCACATCTGGAGATGCCTCCTGATCCGCCGGGTGGCTAAAGCATAAATGCGGTGTGAGGGGCCGCTGGAACTGGAAGCCCCGCCACGGCCTCTACCGCGGCCGGCAGATGTCGACGTACCTTGCCCCGTGGGGCGCATGGCTACGCAGCGAGATGATGACCCGGCACCGATCCGGTAGGGCCGTGCCGCGCCGCCCAAATTACCCTTATACGGCAATCTCTCACCGCATGGCCCCGGCGGCCACAAGAAAAGCACGCTCCGTAGCACGGTAGCACTCTCCGTGATGATATCTCCGCCACAATATGAGCACTGAGGCCTAGGTGGCCTCATCTGACTGGAGCCTCTATCTGCCTGTGATCCTGAAGCTCTGGAGCTCGGGCCTGCTCCTGAATATCCCGTGTCGCCTGGTCTCCGATCGGTGGACCGCGGAGGTGCACTCCGTGTCAGCTGAGGAGGATGGTCGCTACTCGCCGCCGGGGTGGTCTCGCTCCGAACTCTCTAGAATACCCCTGTCCTAGCCCTTTTGGGCTGACTCCTGCCAAAATCTCGATCAGGCTGATGTCCCCTGTGCCTATCCTCCATGCCCTGGGCGTACGCCTGTACGCGGGCAATGTCCATACCCGGCTGGGCAGCCACGGCTAGGCAATTATCAATCAAATACTTATCCAAACCCCTGATAAAATGATGCATCCTGTCGGTCATATCGGCCACCAACGTAGGTGCATACCGAGCCAGAGAGTCAAACTCCAAGCTATACTCCCTGACACTGCGGCCTCGCTGCCTGAGTGATAAAAATCTTCCAATCCGGCCCTCCGTAGCTCGTGGTAGAAAATGTCTCGTAAAAGCCTCCGTGAACTCATCCCACACTAACAGAGGGGCTCCTCTACCCCTAGATAATTCCCAGGACTCGTACCAGTTGGCCGCGACATCATGCAATCTGTATGAGGCCAACTCAACTGACTCCGTCGGCGAGGCCTTAATCAGCCGTAGGGTGCGCTGCATCTCCCTAAGAAACTCCTGGGGGTCTTCTTCGGGCTTTGTCCCGAAGAACTCTGGAGGGTTACAAGTCAAAAACTCACGGGCCCTCGAGCTGCCTAACCCGTGTGCCTGATCACCGCCTGACTCACGTCGCTGCTCCTGACCTGCCACCCATCTGGTCAATAACTGCACCGCCTCTCGCATAGCTCTATCCTCCGCCCCTGGCTGTGGGGCTAGAGGCTCAGGTGCTGGGGCTCTAGAAACTGGCGGTGAAGCCGCCCTCTGATCTGCAACCGGTACTGCTCGATCCCCTCTCGATACGGTGGCGTCGCCGAGCCGGGCCGTCGGAGGCACGCTCTCCGCCCTCGAGGCTGGGTACGGGCCCTAGTGACTCTGCGGGCCTGACTAGTCTCACCGGGCGCTGTGGACTTGCCCTTCTGGGCTGCCGTCGCTTTTCTCGGAGGCATAGCTGAAAATACAACAATTCGGTTCGTTAGGAGAGAATCATCCTATTAATACAGCTCTACTGCACGATCTAAGACAGAAAAGAAGGGTAACATCCTAAATGCCCTGTAGCTTCCTGCTTATAGATGTGGTGCACGACACACCGATAAACAGGACTCTACTAGACACGGTCTGTAGACATTCCGAGGACCTAACCGCTCTGATACCACTTTTGTCACGACCCAACCCCGTAGGCCGTGACTAGTACCCTAGCTGGGCACCCGTACTTATACCGGTTCTAAATTAACTTAATAGCGAAGTAAACAAATATAGTAATTAAAGAATAATATAGGTAGCGCACAAAAGTAAGTATGGCGCACGAAGGCCGATCAGGCCGTCACAAAATATATACAATCCCCCAACGTACACAAACTCACGTAACATATACGTAACCCACAACACATGTCTACGTACCTCTACCGACCGAAAACATAAACATATGACGGGACGGTGGCCCCGTCGTACCCATGAAATTCATATATACACATACGTAAAAAGATCGTACCCAAAATGCAAGCTCCGAACAAAGGAGCGCCGTAAGATAGCCGGTAGATAGCCTAAGCGGGCGGATCCGCAAAGCGTGTGTCCGTACCGCGGCATGAAACGCGACCCCCCGAAGAAAGGGGGTCAGTACGAAAAATGTACCGAATATGTAAAGCACAGACTGTAATAAATAAAATTAAGATCAGAACAGAATATGCGGAGAACGAACGAGATACATAGATAATCAAAAGGCATATCAGAAATCATAAATAATGCATGCAGAAAACATATGCCAAAACCGGCCCCGTTAGGGACTCGGCAGTCAGAACGTGGTCGCCCCCGACACTGGCGCCACAAACCATAACAGATCATATCATATCAAATGGCCATATCAGAACATAATCAACAAATAGCAGCATAAGCGTACATGCCACATCATACACCACAACCCATGCACATATTATACCGGCCCCCTCACACCGGGGCGCGGCGAACAATGCAGAGAAATACGCATGATAACATATCCTGGCCCGGGCTCAGTGAAGGAAACATTGAGGCATCCACGAGCGGAGTAGTGAGAAACTAATGCAATATAAAATATAAAACATTTACAAAGACTCGATAACATAATCCAGATGGTAGGTCGTATAGCGGACATTTAACAAAATCATAACATAATCTTTCCGGAGGTCACAGGAGTATGCGTCAAAATAACTTTTCTGAAATCGTTCTAAGTATCAAAATAGGTCATAAGAGTCAATAAAATATTTATAGCCGCTGTTATTTAGAAATTAGAAAGGATAGCTAAAAGTCTCCTTTAAGTAATCATTTATAGATCAGACGGAATATCAAGACAAGGCTCGAAAATAGTGGGTCCGCCTCGGGTCAAGTAAGGTGGCGTACCCAACGACGCATATTAGACCTTATGATGTCATTTATGAGAGGTACAAGATTATCGGATTTCTATATGTACAAGTTCTAAATACTTAAATGACTTGTTGAAACAATCGTAACATAATTAGTTCAATTCTACTGAATGAAAAAGAGGGAAATTTGGACGCGGATTCTGGGAAGTAGAGTCGTCCCAGAGGCCCGAATCCACGCCTACTACATCTAGGTCATGCCAAGAGAAGAATAGGAAAGCTTTACATACCTTTTGCGTCCCTTACGCTCTCCAAAACTCAAATCTCTTTTCGCCCAGAACCTACAAATGGTCACATTTACTATATGTTAACTATAGGGCTTTAGGCATTCATTTTGAACCAATACTTATCTAACAAAATTTCGGCAGCACTTCCCCTATAAATACAACACCCCGAGAATTTAACTCGGCTCAAATGTCAACAACAACCATACTAACAACATCAATTATCAACTAAAATCGCCTACTAACATAAAGAGTCTTCTTTCCACATAAAGCGACAACTTCCAAACTAACTTCACATTTTCAAACCAATATCAATATTTTCATACTCATTAATCATCAAGATTATTCCAACATCATTTGGAGGCATTACATATGATTTCACATATTATTCGCAAAATATACAAACTTTCCACCGAACTATAACTTATCCGAAACTTCCATTCTTCGACAAACATATTCATAACACATTATCATCTCTCAAATTCATTAACCACAATCACAACTAGCACTTAAACAATACATTTCCATAATTACATAACAACTATGTTAACACACATACTTTCCCATAATAACATATATGCAATTCTAATGCCAAACTTAAATCGTTAAACCTTTATTTACATTATAAAGATCACAACAACGCAACTAACATGTTAAACAAAATAAATTCATCATTAGTTCATCACTCCTATACATCACACGGCCAACATGCCTTTTTTTCCAACTTCATCAAATTTTCATTCAACTTTCACTTCCAATACAAATTCCACAATAACCACAACTAAAATACAACATAAAATTCAACATCATCAAACCATACAACAGGACACACACGGCCATATGCACACATACACTTCGCCATGCAAACTTCCATATTTCATGATTTCTACCCATTTCCACATACTACAATATAAACAAAGGCCTTCAACACCAAAAGGGAATTGAATCTTACCTTTTTCTTCCAACTTCTTCACTAGAACAAATTATCCAAACGACGAAACCAACGGTCTATCTTCCGAAATAACTACACCAAGTTGTAAGGGACCTTGGAATTAGTATAAATACCACAAGAGAATAATTTTGGAAGCAAGATTTTGATGGGTGAATTCCCCCTATGGTCAGCCGAAAGTCTCTCTCTCTTTTTTTTTTTTTTTTTTTTTTGCTCTTGTTTTTCTCTTGTTCAATTGTTCTTGAATTTTCTTGAAACTTGACTTCTTTTATAATTAGTTGGTCACATGGTAAATAGTCACATGACTTAAATCATGGATTTGGGCCAAGCCATAACATGGCCGGCCACCCTTGAATCCTTTTGGGCCTCAATTTTTCATTTTTTTTTTTTTTGTTGAGCCCAATAGTTGATGGATCGCTCTTGGAAATTCACGACTAATTTACAAGGTTCCATATACATGCACATGCATTTTGCCCTTAACCTTCCTTAATATTTCGCGTCAATATTTCCTTAGACATCACATGCACATTAAGTAAGATCCAATTAAAGCCTTATTTCTTACCATTCCGAATCATTTCCAATTTTACGAAAATTGGTGAAGCCCGAGACCTAAGTTATGGTTAACTTGAGAAGCGATAAGGTATGTACGGCTATCCTTTCTTTCATTTGGCATGATTTGTATGAAATAAACCGATGACGAATGCATAAGCTCCTATTCTTAGAGACACTAGGATGGCTAATGTCCTTGACTTCCATAAGCTATTTCATATTATCTTGATACGTGTCTATGATTCCTGAGGTTCCATTTGATATAATCCATATTGATATTTCCAAGGGTACTTGACATGACTGTCGTCTTTGATACTCAAATGTTAGTTCATTCTACTTATTCTATTGAGTCTCAGATAATGATTTAGTTTGCATATGGTTGCTCACTACTCTGCTTGTGCATGCTGTTATTATATCTTTCACCGAGTCCCGGGCCGGGTATGTTTTCATGTACGTTTCACCGCATTGTTCACCGAGTCCCTCACTGAGGGCCGGGTACGTATATATATATATATATATATATATATATATATATATATATATATATATATATGATGTGATGATGGCACCGGGTCCTAGGATGGTCCGGGCATGGTATACATGTATACGACTTATTCACCGAGTCCATAATGGGCCGGATATGGTATATGATATAGCTATGCATGATTTTCATTTCATAAGGCACAGGTACAGTGATTTCTTGATTGTCATACTTGTTTCCTGTAATCTCTATTTTAGTCATGATCCTCTTTATTATATTTCATGCTTTATATACTCAGTACATATCCCGTACTGACCCCCTTTCTTTGGGGGGCCGCGTTTCATGCCCGCAGGTACAGATACTCGATTTGGTGATCCTCCAGCTTAGGACTTCTACTCGGCTGTCTTGAAGAGCTCCATTGTTCCGGAGCCTAGACTATTTTGGTACAGGTCTTTTGATGTAGATTTATGTTTATCCAGGGGTACGGCGGGGCTCTGTCCCGTCATATTTCACTATCATTACTCTTAGAGGTCTGTAGACATATGCGTGGGTTGTATATAGATGTTGTTCAACTGTGTCAATATGACTTATTTTGGGATGTTCCCGTACGTGGTGGCGCCCCTTGTCGGCTTGCATCTTGTGTATGTTTTGATTAGTTGTGACTCCTCAGGAGACAGGTTATTATGATATATGACATTCTGAGATAACGTCTTATTTTTTTAAGCTTCCATATTGTCCTTAGTTTCAGTTCGACTATATCTAACAGGTACGTATACGAGTGTCCAGCTCGGGCACTAGTCATGGCCCATGGGGTTGGGTCGTGACAGTAATATTTTCCTGAGCGAGTAATGCCTTGGGCTATGGCTGCTTGCACAGTGATTGATTCTTTAGGAGCGGGCACCATTTTTTGTGTCACCTGAGCCGCCACCGGTACTGGGACTAAGGTTCTGAACCTTGGTATAGCCTTTGGAATTTTCGGTGTCGGGATTAGGACCTTGAAATTGGGATGATCCTGGAGTGTGAGGGAAGCCACTATTTTTTCAATGGACTTAACTATTCTGGGGACCAATGCCCTGCAAGCTTCCCAGTCTTCGTCCTTTTCAATCATGTGGACTCCGTTATTTTCGTGGTTGGGCAACGGGTTTGTGTTTACATTGGGAGCTGCGGCTTCCAGGATGATCACTCCCTTGTCAATCAGATCTTAGATCTTATGTTTGAGATTTATGCAATCTTCTATGCAGTGCCCATTGCCCCCTCGAATGATAGGCGCAAGTCTGATCGGCCCTGAAAAACCTATTCCCGGGCTGAGCCAGTATTAGAGGGACTTTCTGGATTAAACCTACGACGTGTAACCTTATAGAGAGTCGAGCCCTCGGTTCAAGCAGTATTGTAAATTCTCTTGCTGGCTTCTTCTCGAAAGCAGGACATGGAGCATTGTATGTTAGTGGTGGTGGTTGATTTTGGTTGTGCGGTGGTAGATGGATTTGTGGTGGATTGTTTTGTGGTGGGCTGTAAGCATGGGCTGCTGCCTGGTAATTCTATTGTGGTGGTTGATAAGTTTGTTGTGGTGGTGTTTGGTAAACAGGAGCAGGTACTCGGGCACTTGGTGGAGCCACATAAGTCGATACAAGAGGGTAAAAGCTTCGTCGTGCACATAGAATACGGGTGTAGGGCCGTAGGCGAAGTCGGGTAATTGACAGAGAGCGGAGTTGGTTGAGAGGATTGTGGTTCTTCCCGCCTTTTAGGGTTTGGGCTTGGTATGTGGGATATGGTCGCCATGTCCTTTTTCTTTTTACGAAAGAATCCCACAGTAGCTTGTCCAGATGCCTTGCTGAAGACGCTGATGATCTTACCAGAATTGTGACTATCTTCTACGACGTCTTCCATCTTGACTAATTCAGTGAAAGGCCTCCCGACTATGGAAAATATTCTGTGATAGAAGTTTGGTTCCTGTGATCTAATGATCATGGAGACCGGTTCTCCCTCACACATAGGTGTTATATCCCGTATTTTGAACAACGGGACAAGGTGAGCGAATTACGATAAGTTGGGGACAAGACCATTCTGAGATACGAAGTAGAGATTTTTGTTTGCTTTAAGAGCATAAGTTGTGTATGACTTTATTGGCATGAAAATATTAAGGAAAAATTTGGGGTCAAACTCTATTTTTGGAAAGTATTTATTTCATGAAAAAAAAATTGGGGTCATGTGGCCGGCCATGTGGTAAGTGGGCCATGGCCACATGGAGCCTAATACATGGGAATTAAAAGATGACTTAGTCATCTTGTTTATCACTTCCATTTCTAGAGAAATCAAGAAAACATGGAGAGGAAAAAAAGGCCATAGTATTCGGCCATAGCTAAAAATTCCAAGGTCAAGATTTGGCCATCAAAAAATTGGTTTCTTCTAGCAAAACAACTAATTGAAGGGTGCTTGTTAACGGGAAGTTGTTGAAGCGTTAGATTGCTCGTTTTATCCTTGGCCAACTTTGGGCAAGTTGGGAAGTTGTGAAGGTAAGTTTAATCTTGTGTTTTATGTGTTATGAATGCTTTATATGTGTTGTTGTATGCTAAAATGGATGAAATTGTGGAAATATTGCATGTTGGGGATGAAGCCGTGCATATGTGATTTTGGCCTCATGGGGTGTAGTGTTGTGTAGGGGTAATGAATTAAGTGTATTTAGCATGTTTGTGTGTTGTTGTAATGTGTGGAAAATGAATGAAAATCATGAAATTGGCATGGAGTGGTGTCTCGTATGTAACGGAGTTGTATATGGCTAGGAATGAATTGATGTTATTAAGCATTTGGTTGTTGTTGTTATGTGGATTCTATGTTGATAATGAAAGTTTAATGAATCAATTTGAAGTTTTGATGGTTGTGGGCTGATTTGGAAGGCAATGTATGTTACACCTCGCATTTTGCGCACATTCGAAAAATTGGGAATAATTCGGAATGTTAAGCAATAAGGCCTTAATTGGATTTTACTTAATGTGCATGTGATGTCTAAGGAAATATGGACGCGGAAATATTAAGGAAGGTTAAGGGCAAAATTGGAATTTTGTAAATTAGTCCCGTGAATTTCCAAAAACGACCCATCGTCAATTGGGCTTGGATAAGGAACAAAAAAAAAGAAAGAACAAGCTAGGCCCAAGAAGAGAGGTGGCCGGCCATGGCCTTGCCATGGCCCAAACCCATGAAGTGATCATGTGTTATGCATGTGATCACTTAAATTATAAGAGGGCCAAAGGTTCAAGAAAATTCAAGAAGCAAAGACAAGAGAAAAACAAGGAAAAAAAGAAGAAGAGAGAAAGAGAGGTTTCGGCTGGCCATAGTGAATTCCACCCCTCAAAAATCTTGATTCCAAAATTGTTTTCTTGTGGTTTTCATACTAATTTGAGGTCCCTTATCGACTTGGTGTAGTTGGTTTGGAAGATTGAGCTTTGGTTGCTTGGTTTGGACGATTTGGCTAGGTGAAGAAGGTTGAAGAGAAAGGTAAGAATTCTCTCCTTCTAATTGTGTTATGAAGGCTTGAATGTGTTGTAGTGTATGCAAATGAGTAGAGCATATAGAAATATGGAAGTTTGCATGATGGAAGGGCATGCATGTTGGTGGCCGAATTGATGGTTAATGTGTAGTGTGATTATGTTAAGTTTTATGTTGTATTATAATTGTAGACATGGTAGAATTTGCATTGGAAGTGAAAGTTGAATGAAATGAAATGGAATCGAGAAAATTGCATGTTGGCCGTGACATGTATAGGTGGTAAACCCATGTTGAATTTATTTTGTTTAATATGTTAGTTGCGTCGTTGTGATCCTTGTAGTGTAAATGGAGGTTTAACGATTCAAGTTTGGCATTAGAATTGCATATGTGTTATTGTAGGAAAGCATATGCATTCTAACCTAGTGTTATGTAATTATGGGAATGTATTGTTTAAATGCTAGTTATGATTGTTGTTAATGAATTTGAGAGATGATTATGTGTTATGAATATGTTCATCGAAGAACGGAAGTTTCGGATGAGTTATGGTTTTGGTGGGAAGTTTGCATATTTTTCAATTAATATGAAAAACTATATATAATGTCTCCAAATGGTGTTAAAATGATCTTGATGGTTAATGATGATGAAAATATTGATATTGGATTGAAATGTGAAGTTAGTTTGGAAGTTGTTGTCTTATGTTGGAAGAAGACTATTCGTGGTAGTATGTGATTCTTGTTGTGTATTAATGTTGTTGGTTTGGTTGTTGTTGATCATTTTGAGCCGAGTTGAATCTCGGGGATCTTTGTATGTATAGGGGAGATGCTGCCCAAATTTTTATAGAACAATATTGGTTAAGTTTGGAAATTATAGGTCTCATGAATAGTGGTTGGTCAATGTGACCATTTGCAGATTTTTGACGAAACGGGAAGTGAGTTTTGGAGAGCGTAAGAGGCCCAAAAGGTATGTAAAGCCTTCCTATTTCTCTCTTGGCATGATCTAAGTGTACTAGGGTCGGATTGGCGCCTTGGAAAGTATTCTGTTCATCGGAATTCGCGGTTGAAAATGTTCCTTTTTATTCAATAGAATTGAATCCTTTAAGTATGTTTTGTTCAAAGGATTGTGTAAACTTTCACAAATGGCCTAGAAAGTTAAGGAATGTCCCTAGGACCTCCATGGTTGATTCTATAGACTTAAGATACATAATTTGCGTCCGTCACTTGGTTGACTCGAGGCGGGCCCACTATTCCCGCTTTGTCGCTCTCATTTTTACTATTGTTTTGTTTTGAGTATATAACATGAACTGTTTTACTATCCTTCGACTACTAAATAAGAATTGTTTTAAATATGTCCTTAAGTCTTATAAACTATTTTGGAACATGAAAATTATCGTAGAAAGGTTATTTCTCCGTAATCCATTATGACGTCAAATTCACTTCACATAATTCCTGTTCGATTCCTTTGCTTGATTTGTTATTCGCTATGCTTCTTTGAGTCTCCGAAAATCTATATGGTATTTTATCGCATTTAGTCTCTCACTACTCCATTCGTGGATGCCTCAATGTTTCCCACACCGAGCCCGGCCAGGATATGTTTTCAAAGCGTATTTCTCTCGCATTGTTCGCCGTGCTCGGTGTGAGCGGTGTATAATACGTGCATGGGTTGTGGTGTATGATGTGCCATGCACGCTTATGTTGATATTATTGATTACGATCGATATGGCCATTTATTATGATATGATCCGTTATAGTTTGCGTGCCGATTGTCGGGCGACACGTTCGATTTCCGAGTCCCTAACAGACCGGCTTTGGCATACGTTTCGCATATATTGTTTATGATTTACGATATGCATTTTGGCTACTTATGTATCCCGTTTGTTCTCAGCATAACCTGTTCTGATCTTATTTATTACAGTCTCTGCTTTACATATTCGTCACATTTTTAAATCGACCCCCCTTTCTTCGGGGTCGCGTTTCATGCCCGCGTGATACGGCACACACGCTTTGCGCATCCGCCCGCTTAGGCTATCTACCTAGTTTTATCTTTCAACACTCCTTTGTTCGGAGTTTGCACTTTTGGTATAGTCTTTTTTTCGTTATGTATATATATGGATTTCATGGGTATGGCGGGCCCCGTCCCGTCATATGTTTATGTTTTCGATGCCAGAGGGTCCGTAGACATGTATAGTGGGTTTCGTAGATATGTTCGGTGAGCTTGTGTACGTTGGGGTTGTGTATCTATTTTGTGATGGCCTGATCGGCCTTCGTGCGACATACTCACTTTGTGCGTCGTTGATGACATCCTTTAGTTGTTATACATGCTTATTTTGTTATTACGCTAATGGGGGATAAGGGTACGTATGAGTGTCCAACTCGGGCACGAGTCACGGCCTACGGGGTTGGGTCGTGACAATGTAACCCTTAGGTAATTTTTGTATTCGTGATAATGACATTGTTAACATATAGATTGTTGATGTAGTTTATGAGTTTTGGAAGAAGGAAATATGTTAGTGTTGTTCTCGGGTTCGGGGAGGATTTCGGGTGAATTGGAGTAATGTTGGGGTTGTTGGAAATATTGTGTGAAGTGTTTAAAGCATTCTTGAATATTATTTGAATGGGTTCGAATTAGTAATTAAACGTTTGAGCATGAACATTGGTTTGAATGTAAGTGGTTAAGTTGAATAAAATGAATCTTGTTGAATTATTTAGTAAAGGGTTGATAATGTTAGAAGACATATGGAATTGACTATTGATGTTGCTAGTATGTTGTTGGTATGGTTGTTGTTGAAATTGGCGAGTTGGATTCTCGGGGTGTTGTATTTATAGGAAATTTGCCGAAATTTTTGTAGAACTTAATGTTCACTTGGAATTAAATTCTCAAATGCCTTTACCTAATGTTTGGCATTTAATGGCGTATTGTAGATCTTGAGAAGTCCGTGACGTAAATTTGGATTAGCTTGGAGAGCGAGCGAGGTATGTAAAGCTCACCCTTCCTTTCTTTGGCATGTCTTAGACATAAGGGAAATATCATACGAGCCTCGGGGTGATTCTACTCTTGCGATCCGAGCGCGCGTTCCGACTTTATTTCGCCTCTTAATATTAATATTCTCAACGTAGATATGTTATTATCCTTGTGTCGTTTGTATGTTTAAATTTTAAGTGTGCATAAAGAATTTGTTCTTAAAAAGATTCCGAAACTACGAACGGGCGTAACTTTCATAAAAAGGCTCGGATCGCCTCGATATGCTCGTAGGAGTTTCCGTAGCGTATGATGACTCTAACTTCCATAGGCGGGCTCGGATTGGTTTGATACTTATCCGTGGGCCCCCGAGACGTTCTGTGGTATAGTCTTACCGGGTTGATTGCAAGAACATAATATGCTTACTAGTTCAATCCCCGAGTCTTATTTATTTACCGAGTCTAAACGTGGATTGTTATGCATATAATTTTGATACGTAGTTATAATTTCTAAAGTTCGATTTGACATGTTCGAGAGATGTCCGGAAGGTACTGTTTGTGAATTCTTGTCCGATTTTCAAATGATAATTCGTTTAACTTATTTCATCGAGTCTTTGATATGATTTATATGCATATGGTTTCTCACTACTCGCTCATGCAAAGCTCAATATGTCCTTCAATGAGTCCCGAACCGGGACACGCATTCGTGCACATTCCTTTGCACATTATTCACCGAGTCCCTCACTAGAGGGGCCGGGACACGCTATATATATATATATATATATATATATATATATATATATATATATATATATATATATATATATATATATATATATATGATGGTGTGATGGTGTGATGAGACGGGGATGGCGGCCAGGATGGCGTATGATGATGCTATTCATTGAGTCCCTCACTAGAGGGCCGGGACACGCTATGTATATGTTGATTACTTATGTTTATGACATGATCATGCATTATTTATGTTCAAAGGTAAGCCTTTTTGGTACTGTACTCGTGTTCCATACTCTTTATTTTAGTACGATTTTGTTTACTGTATTCCATGCTTTACATGCTCAGTACATATTTCGTACTGACCCCCTTTCTTCGGGGGATGCGTTTCATACCGCGCAGGTACAGATACTCGTTTGGGTGAGCCGCCAGCTTAGGATCCCTACTCAGCTATCTTGGAGAGCTCCCTTGTCCGAGCCCCATTTTGGTACGAGTCTTTTGTTATATGTGTATATATTCATTCGAGTACGGCGGGGCCCGTCCGTCATATGGTTACATTTACTACATTAGAGGCCTGTAGACATAAACGTGGGTTGTGGGTAGCACCGTTCGATTGCGTTTGTGTTCTGTATATCTTCAGGCTATAGATATATGATATATGTATATATGTGTATGCGGTGTCGTGCCTTTCTGTACGTATAAGTGTTAGAACCCGTATTTTTGTACATTGGAATAATCTGGATTTAATTATGATAAATTAAGGACAAAACTATTTCGGGATGCAAAGTCGGGATTTTTGACCTTCGATTTTATTTTGAGATATAAGTTGTGCATGAATTTGTTGGTATGGAACAATTAGGAGAATTTGGGACCAAAAGTGATAAAATTGGAAGTTGAAATCATCCACAAAAATTCCATGGCTAGCCGTGTAATGGGGAGATTGGCCCACACAATTTTGTGTCAACATTTAATTGGGACAACACATTAATGTGGGCCAAGGGACAATTGTGCAATTCATTTAAGTGATAAAAAGATGACCACAAGTCATTCCATTCATTCACCACACTTGACACTTAGAAAAAAAAATAAAAATTGAAGACCTCTCCTAGGAGGCTCTCGGCCAGCCCAAGGGAAATTCAACCCCCATTTCAAGCCACCCAAAAATTAATTCCTTGGTGTAAACCCACTATATTGAGGTCCCTAAGTAGCGTGGAAGCATCGTTGGAGCGATCAATCCATTGTTTTTCATCTTTGGAAACCCTAGGCTATTGGAAAGTTGAAGAAGAAAGGTAAGAATTCATTATGTTTATGTATTGTGAAGGTTGTATACTTGTTGTAGTATGTTAAATTGGATGAATATCATGAAATATGGAATGTTGGAGATGAGTTGGGTTTGTGGTGCTTAGTAGTGTGGTGTGTGTGTGTGGTGTGATATTGAAATGATGAATTAATGCTTAGTTAGTTTATTATGATCATTGTAAGGTGAAGAACAATTGAGAATCATCTATATATGTATATGTGTAGTGTTGGTCGAAATGGGTCACATTATATGACAATGAACGAATGAATGTCGCTTAATGTTTTAGTCGTCGTCGCTATGAATTCTATGTTGGAAATGAATGTTTTATGACTCAAATTGATGTTGTGATTGTTGCGGACTGAATTGGAGGTTGTTGTACATTTAATGTAAATCGTATATTGATGAGAATAGCATTGTTAGAATGTGAATTGTGGATACAAATCATGACATGAAAATGAGGAATGGGTATAGGGGCTGCTCTCGGTTTAGGGGCTGTTTTCGGCCTAATTTGGAAAAAAAATTGGGTTGTCGGAAATGTTGTATGAATTGCTTAGGATGTCTTTAAATATTGTTGGTATGGGTTCGGGTTAGTATGCGAATGTATAAGCGTCGATCTTGGCTTGAAGGTAAGCCGTTGAATCGAATTCATGAATGTTGTTGAATGATGGAAAATAGAGTTATTAATGTTGAATTGCTTTCCGGATTGGTTGTTGTTGTTGCTAGGTTGGTTATTGTTGTTATTGTTGATTGATATGGCCGAGTTAAATTCTCGGGGTGGCCTTTTTTACGGGGAAATCTTTGCCCAATTTACGTAGAATTAAGGGCGAAATTGGAATTTAATGGCCAAAAAGTCATTAGCTAATGTTTGGCATTTTGTGACTTGTTTATAGATCGTGGGCAGCCCGAATCGTAGGTTGGATTTAGCTTGAGTTCGGATTATATTGGAGAGCGTTTGAGGTATGTAAAGTAACCTTTTCTTTTGGCATGCCTTAGTTAAAATAGGCTATGATACGAGCCTCTAGGAAACTCTATTCTCGCAAATCCGAGCTTGTCTATGATTCGCATTTGTTTCCTTGGTATTCTTGTGCTCATATGCCATAACATTGATCCTTATATCCTTGGAATTCATAATTTGTAAAGATTTCATGAAAGCTGATTTTTGGTTTTAAAGCTTATTCTTTAGCGATTCCAAAAGTTCAAACGCCCATAACTTTCTCAGAAAAGCTCGGATTGCTTTGAAATTTTCGTAGGAGCTTGTATGATATAGAATGAGTATTTTTTTCATAGGCGGGCTTAGTTCGGGTCTATGCTCGTCCATGGGTCCCGCGACGCCCTTTTATGTGAATTCGATAACCTTTGAAACAAAAAGTGATAATTATTATTCCGATTTCGAATATGACTATTTTACTTATCTTTTGGATTTATGATAATGATTTTATGCATATGATTACTCACTACTCCGCTCGTGCCTATTATGATATCGTTCGCCGGTTCCGGGGCTAGTTCTGTTGTCGTGCGCATTATGATGTATTAGGTGTTATCTTGTGTTCATGGTTCCCGAGTTCCTCGCTCGAGGAAGGGTTTCACTTATATTTGGTGTGATCTTGTGTATGGCGATATCTTGTGTGTGATATGTGACGGAGATTCGGAGATTTGAAACTTTACGGTGTTATCTTGTGTTATGGCGCCATCGACGGGCGGGCGACCATATTTCTGTGCCTATGCATGACTTATATTTTGAAGTAACATTTTGATATTTTGGAAATGCATTTACTTTACGTACCTCTATTTCGATTGTGACTCGGTTGTATATTACATTTTACGCTTTGCATACTCGATACATATTTCGTGCGACCCCTTTCTTCGGGTTGCGTTTCATGCCGCGGTACGGACGCACGGTTGGTGATCCACACATTTAGGACACCTATTACGCTATTTGAGTGCTCCTCTCATTCCGGACTTATATTTTTGGTATATATATTCGTCCGTTGCATTGTATATATTTGTTCATGGGTACGGCGGGGCCCTGTCCAAATCATATGATTCTGTCTGTCTGTTTAGAGGTTTGTGGACATGTTTCGTGGGTTGTGCCTACTTCCGTACGATTGTGTTTGTATATGTTGTGTTTGGGCGATTCCATTCGCCATGGTATATTGTCGGCCCGCATATGTATATATGTTGTTCTGGCTCCAATACAATGTGGCCTTTGTTGGTATTTTACGTACGCGGGGTTATTTTGGATAGTCGTAAAACAAGGAAACTCTGCCCGAAATTTTTACGAAAATTATATAAATTTGGAATACAGCGCGTCTGGCTGTTATATACTTGGGTGTGTTTGATATAACTTGTGATAGCGTTTGATAGGTGTGTTTGGGTGCCCAGATCGGGCACTAGTCACGGCCTACGGGGTTGGGTCGTGACAGAAGTGGTATCAGAGCGGTTTGTCCTCGGAGTGTCCACAGATCGTGTCTAGTAAGTCTTGTTTATCGATGTGTTGTGCACCACACCTATAAGCGAGGAAGCTACGGGGACATTTAGGATGTCGTCTTTTCTTCGATCTTAGATCGTGCGATAATTTGTGTTATCGGGATGACTCTTTTCGACGAAATGCTGTTTTCGGCGATGCCTACAGAGGAAGGCCACGGTTGCCCGAAGGGCAAGTGCACGGCGGCGGGCGAGACTAGCGAGAGCACCGGGCGACTACGCGCTCGTGCTCGGATAGAGCCGAGAGGGTGTGCCTCCGACGGCCCCTGGTTCTGCTACGCCGCCGGTATCGGAGGGATTTGTGGCGGACTACGAGCTGCGACACCGGCCCGGCTCCACCGCCGGCTCGCGGCACCCGGTACACCGTGCCTGCGGATTCCTGGCCGGGGGCGGATGATGAGACCTGCGAGAGACGATGCGGTTGTTGACCCGGATTGGGCGCGGGGGCGGGCCCGGACATGATGATCGTGCGAGACGAGGGCGCGGCGAATCACGGGGCCGTGATTTTCTACTTTGTGGGCCACCGAGTTCTTCGGGTCAAAGCCCGCGAAGGACATATGAGTTCATCGACGGATGCGGCGTACTGCGGTTGATTAGTGCTACGAGACGAGTCGGTTGAGATGGCGTCATACGGTTGCATGATGTAGCGACCATGGTATGGTCGTGGATGCTGTCCGAGAGGTGAGGGTGCCCCTCCACCCGTATGGGGCGAGTTTACGAAGGCTTTTCGGCCCGTTTACGCCTCTAGGAGGGTGAAGGCGAGCCGGGGTGAGCCGATTTACTGTGTGAGCGGTGGAAGCCAACGGTCGGGAGTACGGTTGGGGGTTGCATTCCCCGCGAATGTGCGCCCGCGTATGTGGCGTAGCATGCCGACCGGATGCACGGATATATGGTGGGGCTGGATCGATTGATGTTGCTTGGTGTTCGCGGACTCGGTCCATTATGGATATCGCCGCGTACGAGCCCGCGCCCGGGGCATGGAGGACGACGCGCGGCCGGCTGATGGGGATTGATGACGAGGGGCCCGACCCAAGAGGGCTAGATCGTGCAGGTACTGCGGGGATTTCGAGGGCGAGGCAGCCTCGTGACGGAAGCGAATATCCTCCCCGGCCCGGCCACCAGGGGTACACCCCCCCGGTTTTCGACGAGGAGATCGAGAGAGTGGTGGTATTCAGGTGTTATATCCCGTGTTTTGAACAACGGGACAACTTGTGTGAATTATGAGAAGTTAGGGGCAAGGCTATCCCGAGAGACTTTTGCTTGTTTTAATACTTGAATTGTGTATGATTTCCATGTCTTGAAAATGTTAAAACAACACTTGGAGGAATTTTCCATAATTAGTAAGTGAGCTATTTTGGGCAAGTTGAAAATTCAAAAAAAAAATAGAAAATTGGAGCAAGGTGGCCGGCCACCTCATGGTGGGCCAAGGCCACAAGGAACATGTGTTATATTTTATAAAGATGACTAAGTCATCTTCTTCACTTAACATTTTCTAGAGAAATCAAGAAACTAAAAAGAAGAGAAAAAAAGAAGAAGCATATTCGGCCATTTGGAGGAAAAAATAAGACCAAAAATTCTCCATCAAAAAAATCAATTCTTCAAGCAAAGTTGCTAATTCAAGGGTGCTAGGTAACGTGGTGTTGTTATTTCGGAAGATAGTTCGCTCGTTTGTTCTAACGACTAACTTGGGTCAAGTGAAGAAGTGAAGAAGGAAGGTTAGTTTTAATCTTGTTTTCTTGTGTTATAGATGGTGTATATGTACTATTGTATGCTAAAATGGAAGAAAATCATGTGAGGGTGGAAGTTGGAGTTGGCCGTGTATGGTAGTTGTGGCTATATATATATGTGTTGTGGAATAATTCAAGTATTCATGTTAGTTGACATGTTTTAATTGTTGTAGTGTGAAGAAAAGAATGAAATCATCCTTTGGTGTAGAATTGGGTGTTGGCGAATGGCCCCACATGTGGTCTTGATGAACAAATCGTCATTAGTGTTTTCGTTGTTGTCGTTATGGATTGTATAAGGCAAAATGCAGTTTGATTACTTAGAATGAGATTATGTTGGTTATGGGAATTTATGTGAATTTTATGTAATTTTTACATTTATGAATATTGCATTGCTAATGTGTAGATTAATGATGTAAAGTATGAATTTGGAAGAGAAGAATGTAATTGAGGTTGTTCTCGGGTTTGGGGACTATTTCGGGTTCAATGGGACAATATTTGGAATGTTGGAAAAATTGTATGAATTGCTTAAAGTGTTATTGCATATGGTTTGAACGGGTTTGGATTAGTAGTTGAACGCATGAGCGTTAATGTCAATTTGATTTCATGAAGTTAGTTGATTATATTGGAACACCTCTAAGTATATAGCAATATATGTATAATGTTGGAATATGTTGGAATTGCATATTAATGTTGGAAAGTATTGTGAATCGACTATTATTGTTGTGGTTTGGTTTCTTGTTGGGTTGTTGTTGAAACTAGCCGAGTTGAAATCTCGGGGTTGGTGCATTTACGGAGAAATGCGCACAGAAATTTCTATAGAATCTAATGTTCGTTTGGAATTGGATGTCTAAATATGCTTAGCTAATGTTAGTGTACTTTGCGTTATGTAGATCTTGGAGTTGCCGAGGGTTGAGGCTAGGTTTGTATTGCGGTTGACTAAGGTATGTAAAGCGTCGCTTTCTTTCCTTTAAGCATGTCCTAGTGCTATTAGGCTATGACCCGCGTCTCGGGGTCATTCGTTCTTAAACCCGAGCTTAAATACGTACTTGTTCGATCCTAGAGACTTGTTCTTTAATGTGTTCAATGTAAGGATCTCAAATTTTCAAAATAAAGAGTTTTCAAGAGACTTATGCAAATTTTGACTACAAAGAGGTCCCGGACTTCAAACGTCGTAACTTTTGCATACGACCTCGAAACGCCCCCAAAACATAATATGTAAGTTCATAAGCATAACTTTCCCCTACCCCTCGTAGTCGGGCTCGGACGGGGGTCGGTACCGTCCGTGGGGCCCGCCGGCCTTTCTATGCCACCTTTATGTATTTTTCGGAAAATTTAATATTTTCTTCATTATGATTTTCTCACATGGATTCCTTACTTACTTAAAAATACGTTTATGATTTTGATGCATATGATTACTCACGACTTGCTCGTGCTTATGGTTCTTGCTTCGTTCGCGGATCCGGAGCCGGTTATATTTAGTGCGCATTATGATATGTTCGGTGTGATGCGTGTTACGGTTCACGAGCTCTTCGCTAGAGGCCGGGTCCGTTTATGTGTGGTGTTATGCTGTGTTTGGTGTTATGGTTGGCTATGATATGTTACGGGGATATGTCGGGTTACGGAGATATGAAACTTTCTAGTGTGATGCTGTGGTATGGCGCCATCGACAGGCGGGCGACCATCGTTCTAAACCTTTGCATGATTTTAATTTTAATAAACAATTTGACATTTTGTAAATCATATTTATTTTAAATGGTATGTTATTATGTTTACCTTAATCTGCTTTACATACTCGGTACCTATTAAAAAATTTGACCCCGCTTTCTTCGGGAAGTGCACGTTTCATGCCCGCGTGCTTGTCTACGGTTGAGGATCCACGCACTTGGACGTACATTAGCTTTTACGGGAGTGCTCCTTCTTCGGAGCTTATATATTTTAGTATATATTTTCTTCGTGCATATGTATACTATTATTCGGGGGTACGACGGGGCCTGTCCCGTCATATGATTTCGTTATTCGCAGAATTATATTGGATATGTACGTGGGTTATGGCTATGTCGGTACGATATATGTGTATGTGTGCACGGCATATGTATATGTGATATGTTACGAGCGGTTCATCCGCTACGTACTAATCGGCTACTTTATATATGTTTATATGGATATGTTGGCTGTGTGACGCTTTGTTGGTATTTTCGAGTGCGGGTTAATTTTGGTTAGTCGGTAAAACGGAGAAAACCCTGCCCAAATTTTTGTAAATATTTGAGTTACTATTTTTGGACTTTGGTACGTACGGGTGCCCAGTCGGGCACTAGTCGCGGCACGAGATTGAGTCGTGACATCGAGCCGGCCGAGCTCCGAGGGTTTCGAGGACCTCACGGTTGGACGAGAGGCTCCGGCGGTCGGACGGAGACCACCCGGACCTCGTGTTCCTCTTTGTGGGAAAGAGCACCGGGAGAGTGTTTTCGTGCCCTTTGGCGCGTGCTTTACTTGCGGCCATCGGGGCAGTGAGATGAGAGATTGTCGGGTTGGGGGTGATAAAAGCGAGTTCGGCTCGAGTCTGGGTCGGGGGGTTCGTCTTCATCCTCGGTAGCCTATGCGCCACACGGGCGCGAGGTACACCGAGCGCCCGGCCAGTGTCCGGCGAGGGTCGTGGTGGGTTGCGATTCAGCGGTCCTTCGGGCCGCCTATATGCTGCTTGACCGACGAGGACCGGGAGGCGTCGCCTAATGTCGTCCAAGTATATTGCGGTTTTCTCTCGAGATGTGAATGCATTGATTGATCTGGTTCTACATTATCGTATGTTCTCCTTGTTGCTAATACAATTGGGATAGAATCGGAGTCGATAGAGCCTTTTGAGGGTAGCTACACCGGTAGGGGATTACATGTTATGTGATCAGATTTATAGAGATTGTTCGGTGATTATCGTGGCCGTTGTACTAAGAGACGATTTGGTAGAGTTAGATATAAAAACTGAGTTCGACGTGATTATACGGATTGGCTAGCTTCTTGTTATGCTACTATTGTATCGAAGATAGTCAACAGTTTCAGAAGATGATTATAGAATGGGCAGATGACTGCTTAAGGGTTAGTAAGAAAAACGGGGGAAAATTTCCGCCTTTTTTGTAAATACTTGAGTTACTATTTCGCGGACGGGGGCCCCGGGGGGGCCGCCCGGGCTGGGGGGGTTGGGTCGGAATCCCCAAGTGTTCCTACCCAAACCAAAACAACTTATATTAAATCAAATCGAAGAAAAAAAATTCCCGACTTTTTTCCCGGAAGGGTTTTTGTCCCAATTTTCCCATAGTTCCGGATTGTCTCAACGTACAAAAGGGGGATATAACCCCGGGGCCGCGGAAGGGGCCGTGGTGGAGCCCCGTTCCGGCGGTCCCGACCGCATATTGCCCGTAGCCAAAAGGGGGGACCGGGGGCGCCCCCGTGGTTGGGTATATTATTGATTTTCTCTCGGGATATCGAAGACCCCTCATTTTTCATATATTTCTTTTCCCAAAAAAATTTGGGAAAAAACGAAGCGATAGAACCTTTTTGAGGTACCCTTAGGTTTTCTTATCCCCGAGGGTAAAGGGGGGTTTTTCGGTAATTATCGGTGCCCTTCACTAAACATCAAAGAGCGTAGCCCGAATTCGATGTTTTAGGGTATGGATTGGCTAGTTTTTTGTTAAAAGGTTGGAAAAGGGAAAGGTAGTCCCTTTTATTTTAAAACCTTATAGATGGGGGGAAATACGGCTCGGAGGGTAATTTTATTTCGTACCTCGGAAAAAAAATGATCGAAAAAGGCTATATTTATCCGGGTTTTGGGGCATGATCTAAAAGGGGCCACTTTCCCCCGGTCCTGGTTAATGAATTCCCGGGTGTTTCCGGGTAGCCCGGGTCTTTCGAACGGGGGAAAGGGGTTTCCTTTTTGATTTTTGCGGGCACTCCCCCCCTTCATTCCCCCGTCGGGGCACCCGCGATGGGGGGAGGAATTTATTAGAAGGGGCTTTATCCCGCCCCACTGCACCCCCGGGGAGGGGTTTTTTGTTCTAGAAAGAAAAATGGGCTTTTGGAGTGTATTAACGGCTGAATAAAATAACCTAAAGAATAAATACCCCTCCCCAGGTTGATGATTTGTTTGACCATTGGGGGGGGTTTTTTCAAGATAGAAGGCGGGCTACCCAGGGGCGGTACGGGGGGCCAAAAATTCCAAAGACATTTGACCGGTTTGGGCTTTTGAATTCGAGTGAGTCTTTTGGGGGACCATTCGGGAAAGGATCTAATAACGAGTATTCCCGTTCGGGGTATGTTCGTGATTGTATTTATGATATTTTTTTTATTCTCATCGGGGGAATAGACGGATCTCGGACGATTGGGGGTCCGGAAAACGAAAGTATGTAAATTTTCTAAATTGAATTCGGGACGTCGGGGGCTTCTTGGGGGATATTATTGGGGCCGAGGTTTTTCCTTTTGCACATTATGTTAGGTTGGAGACAAAAACCTTCCCGGGGTACAAAGCGGGGCTTTTACCTTCGATTTTATTTTGAGACACAAGTTGTTCATGAAGTTCATGGAATGATTAAAAAATTTGGGACCAAAAGTGATATATTTGGAAGTTAAAATCATGCAAAAAAAGGCCTTTTGGGCCCGGGGAATGGGGGTGGATCCCCCATTTTGTGTTCAATTTAATTTCCAACAC
>NW_026722260.1:0-7490 GCF_029784015.1 Lycium ferocissimum | reverse complement strand
AAGGGATGCCTTTCCGATAATTTTAAGAATTCCTTCATGTTGATCCGGTTTTTTAAAATTTAAACTTCCTTTTGGCGTTTTTTTTTTAAAATTTTGATCAAAAGGTGTTCAACCTAACCCAAAAGGGAAAATTTCCCAAAATTTAAAGATTTCAAAAAAAAAATTTAAAAGAAAATTTAAACCCCTTGAAGGCAATTTTAATTGCTCCCCTTAACTTTGTTACAAATCCCCTTTTTGCTTTTTTTTTTGATAAATTGTTTCAATTAAATTTAAAAAAAGGGTTTTAAAAAAATTAAAAACCAAAATTTGGGAAAAGAGACAAAAATTAAAGATAAAAGGCCCTTTAAGGACTATCGTGCAAATGCCCCAAAAAACAATTAGGGTTGGACTGTTTACCCAAAAAAAAATTTGTTTTGTTTTTTAGTTTTGATTTGGGAATTAATGTTTATATTTTTAAATTCAAATAAATTTTGGATTTGGAATTTTGAAGATATTGACCCCTTATATATAACCTTAAATATTTATTGGTTTTTTTTTAGCCAATAATTAAAAAAATTGAAGTCTAAAAATATTGAATTTTTAGCATATTCCGTCTATAACCAACGATTTATTGGGAAAAAAAAATAGTGTCAATTTCATACTTCATAATATACACACACCGAAATTTTTAAATTTTTAAAAATACATATTATTCATTTTTTTCAGATCAAATTAAAGAGTATTCCGTTTTTTTTTCCCCATTGAAGAAATGTCAAACAAAGCTGACATTTAATTCGAAGAATTTATTTCCAAATTCAAGAATAACATAAATTTCAAGCTCCTCCTTTTCTGTTGGTTTGAAAAAGGGGAGTTGGTACGGTTTTTAAATGAAACCACATAAACAAACAAATGAAAAATTTTGAGGATGATTATAAGTGTTTTTTATTTCAAGGAAAATTCAGGCCATATAAATTTGGTATAACGTGCATATCGGATAAAAAAAAATTTTTCGTGGACTCAATTGTGACAAGTGTTTATCATTTTTTAAATATATCTATATCAAATAAAATTTTTTCATAAATTTTAACACAAACATACATGTACACATGAGACAAATAAATATAAATGTGTACACCGCATACAAGGGGATATACAATAATTGTTTTTAAACCCTCAAAGCCTTTTGAAATTTTTTTTCAACCGCCTCTTTTCTCCAAGTTTTCCAACATTGGGAAAAAGCCCATACTTTTGGTTTAAATAGCACAATATCACCAATCAAAAAATCACAAATATAAATCAAAAACTAAAACCCAAATTTTTAAGGTTTTTTCCCAAAGTTACTCATTCAAAATATTGATGACGAGGTTTGGTTTTATTAAGAAAAAATTTTTTTTTTTTTTTTAAAAAATATTTAAGTATCAACTATTAATGTTGAGATACTGATATCAAAATTTGGGATATGGTTTGAGAGATTTTGCGATTATGAATTAAGAGTTTTTGGGAGATGATTTAAGAGGGGAAAATTTTCAAAAGTGAGGGAGGGGGGAAAAAAAAAAATTTTTTTTAAAAGGGAATTTTACCGGTTATGAAATACAAAAATCAATAGCCTAAAACAGGGGAAATCAAAGGTGCTAACTTTTTATATTATTTGCTTTTTTTATGTCATGGGAAAATTATGTTGATATTTGAGCCAATTTATCTTTGTAGGATATCTGGGAATTTTTAAACAATTTATCCCTTTTATATTTTCCCCTACCCTTTAAACATTACTCCATGCCTGACACAAATGAGTCAAATCCCCTGCCATTAGACATTAGCCATATGTATCATAATAATGGCTAGTTTTTAAATATTATCTAATATAGAGTTTTCTTTTTTTTTCCCCATTGTTTTTTTATGTTTTTAAAGAACTTTAAGGGTTTAACCCGAGAAGACCCAACGTTAAGTTTTGGGACGATTTAGACTAATAGTAATATGATCTATTTGAAATTGTGAATTTTCGAGATAATTATTTTTTGGGATCTTTCTTACCATCAATATACTTTTTTTTTCCTTTGGGGTTTTTTACTTTTTAAACCCCTTTTGTTTGTTTAGCTTTCCCCCGTTTTTGGGAAAATTTTGTTCTCTTTTTTTTTTTTTAATCCCTTTTTATAAGACATCAATTCACAAATTTTTAAAAAGAATGATCTCAGATTTTTAAAGGTCGATCTTCACAAAACACAAAAGGCAGGAAAACAAAAAAGAGGCAAAAAACTGGCATCTAAAACTTTTCCCTTTTAAAAAAATACACAAGCATTAGGCTAAAGGAGTTGTGCATCTTTTCCCCGTTAGAGATTATTATTTTTTTGTATCATTTTGGTCTTCCTTTGTTTTTCCTGCTTCATTTGAATGATCATTTTTTGTTAAATTTTTTTCCTATAAGCTCAAGGTATAGGCTTAAAAAAAATCAAAATAACTAAACCGACTAATTTGAGTTTTAAATTTTAAAAAAATTCAATTCAATTCAAGTTTATTTAGATTGTTATTGGATCCCAAAATCAAACCCAAACCCCCCAACGCATACCTCTAAGATTTTGGGATCATAGTCTCTTTGGGATCCTTTCTTTGGATCATAGTCATCTATTTTGGACATCAGTAAAATCATTTCATTTTTTTTTCATACATAGCGATTTTGAAATAACAATGTTTTTTGGATGTTTGCCAAGCCAATATTAAACCAAATAAAAGGAACTGGGGGGGAAAACCTTGAGACAGAAAAATTTTAAGTAGGGAACGATAATATCAATCGTTAACAATACCGTCAAATTCTTAAAAAATTTTTAATTTTCGTAAAAAAATAAATTCGTATAAACATTTTATGGGTTTTCCCATATTTTGTAAAACCCCAAATTACCACCAAGTTTTTTAGGTTCCATTACATTTTTTTTCTATACATATTTTTAAAAATGTTAATCCCAAATTTATGGAGAAATTGAGAATGAGGGGGATGCCCCAAAAAAGGGGGACGAAATTTTTCCCCTTTTACAAAAGCATAAGAAATGGCCTAAATTTCAAAAAAAAAAAGGGGAAAATAAGGGGGGACGCGAAATACACGACATTTGAATTGTGCCTCCTAATTGACTTGATTCCATTTTGCTTTATTCCTACTCATGAAAATTTGGAAATTAATGATCAATTTGTGAAACAATTAGTACTAATGTCCAATATGGTAACCTATTACTAGTTGAAATTTTCCCTATATTTTTAAAAAAAAAAATGATAAACACCATTTTCCCAAAAAAAAGGGGAATAGCATGATGGTTAGAAATTATACTAATTTATTAAAATTTTAACTTATGATTAAATTTAAATATGTATTAATTAATTATGATTTAGTGATAAGAGTGTACTGAAAAAGGGCATGTTTTTTATTGGGGGTTAAAAAATGGATTTTAAAAAAAATTTACCTCATCGATTAACGAAATTTTAATCGTGTATTGTGTTCAATTTTGAAATTGAAAATTTTTTTGACAAGGAATATTTTGTTTTTTAAAAAATTTATTATTTAATTTAAAAATTAGTCTTTTTAGTAAAATGCTTTACTGAATGTTTTAAAAAATCTGGATTGCTTCGAGAATAAGGAAAATTTTTTTTGCAAAACCAACTAATCAAGCTAAGTACTGCATTAAACTAATTGTCTGCTTTTTTTCCTTTTTTCGTTTTTAAAAAATTTGGGATGGATTGGAATGTAGATCAACATACCACCATTGAAAAGACTAATAAAAAATTTAAATCTTTTCCCTTGGCCCCATAGTTTGGTACTAAAAACTTTAGGGGACTATAGGTAGCTCAATTAATGAGTCCCTAAAACTTTTTAGATTCCGCCGGAAAAAAAACAAATAATAAATCTTGTTAAAAAATAATTTTATCTCCCCTAAATCCACACCCAAATTGAAAAAAAGCCTTGAGGTCGCAGACTTGCCCCACAAAGAAAAGTTACCCCAATATAAAATTTGATAGTATGATTTAAAAAGTTTTAAATTTTATTTGCTACACAAAGAATTGGGTTATTGGGTTTCAAAGTTTTTTTGTTTTGCGATAAAATTTGTTCAACTGAGTTTGGTTTTTTGGGGTCTTTGTATACTACATATGCGAGTTTTCTATTTTAATTTACGTGTGATAAAATATGAAATAGTACATACATTACTAATAGGGAAAAAATATTTGGGGGGTCATCCAAGTGAGATTTATGAAACAAAAATTTTTTATTTTAATTTTTTAATTAAAAAACATTCAATTAACTAAAAAAAATTTAAAAAGGTAAAAGTTTATAATTTTTAAAAAAACCCGACGGGTATCATGAATGTTTGATACATGGAAAAATAAAGCCGACATTGGGGGTAAAGAGAAACGCGGAACGGGAGAATTTTCCGGACGCCCTTGGTTTGATCAAAAGTTTACCCCCGGGAGCCCTGGGCAAATATTACCTGTTGGAAGGTAATTTAAAGGGTCAACGGACATAACCGATCCGATTTGTGACCGACGTTAATTTTTTTACATTAAAGGATACAATTTATTGATTATTATTTTCCCCCATTAAGATGAATTTGCAAAAATTTAAGGTTGATGTTTGTACTACAAAATATTTTAAAAACCCCCCTTTTAAAGGGCATCAAGATTATTTCTTAAAATCAATTTTTCGCCTTTTTACAAACATATTTGTTGTTCTCTTGTTTCCGGAAATTTCTTTTTTCTCAAGGCTAAGTAAAAGGGTTTTATTGGGGGAAAACTTATCAAAGAACTTTTCCCCGAATTTATTCCCTTTTGGGTTTTTTTTATTAATTTTCGTTTCTTATTTTATACTTGCCTGATTTCATTATCATATTGTCGCTTTTTATTTACTTGCTAATAACAAATCAACTTATATATCCTTTTTAAAACCCCTAACAAAAACGACCCTTTTTAAAGGGGGAAAAAAAAGTTGGACGGTGGTGCCAAGGATAAAAGGGGGTCTTTTTTTGTTGCTATAAACTACCTTACTAGCCACTTTCAACCGGGAAAACGGTAATCTAGATTATAAAAGGACAGAAAAGGTTGGGCCGGGTTTAAAAAAAAGGAGCACCGGGGAAACAAAAAATGGTCTTTTTAAAAATGTCAAAGGCAAAGGGAAATTCCAAAAACAGGGGAGGTCGACCAAGGAATGATCATCCTTTTATTTCCCGGGATCTAAACACACGGGGAAAATTTTTTGACTTAAGAAACGGGACGAAAAGGTTTTAAAAGCTCATCCGGGTTCAAAAATCCTTTTGGTTGTTGGAAAAAAAAGGGGCCTTTTTCCGATCTATAAGGAAGAGTAAGATGAGCAAAATTTTTGGAAAGCCGGAATGTAAAAAAAGGGGAACGATCGGGTGGGAATATCACAACCAGCGCGCAAAATTCCGGAGGCCCTTTTAAAAATTTAAAAAAAAAGAGAAAGAACTAAATAGGGGGATGATCGGGGCGAAAAAATTTAAAGATTTAATTCCCAGATAGATCAATTGGGGTTCCGGGCCAAGGGTCGATTAAAAAGATATGTTTAGTTTTCCCTTTTCACCAAGTGCAAACGAAAAAAATTTAAATGCCAGATCTATCCGGGGTTTTTAAGGACCATAGATCCCCAAGAGCACGCAATTTATACATGTGTTTTGTTAAAGAAAATGATACGGCCGGAAAGAGAAAGTCCATTTTACCTGAAAAACGGGAAAAAACCCGGCCGGGGCAAAGAACGGGGATTTGCGGGTTTCCGAGCATTCTATTCGAACCCCTTTTAAAAGCCGGCGAATGCCTTTATCAAGGCGCGTGTCCGCAAAAAAGGGGGATCTTCAAAATACCCCGGAAAGATGGGAGTTATTGCGAGAGCCAGGGTAAGATTCCAAAAGGAGCGAAGGCACACCGCTTTTAATTGAAAACAGAGGATTCACCAAGGGTGGAACCCAGAAGTTCGAGTGCTTCGGTTTGGGTTGGGAAAAAAAACCTATTGGAATTCCCCCCCCAAACAAAAGGGCGGGTGTTCACAACAGGATGAATGAAAAATTTAGGAAGGGATCCCCCCTTTAACAAATGGGGCGACCGGGGGTTGGGGCCGAAAAGATGATCCAGGAAAAAAAGGAGACTCGAGTCCAAATTTACAAAAGAAAGGATCAACCTTAGGGGACGGGAGGGGATACGTTTGGACCGGAAAGCGAAAAGAAGGGTTTCGAAAAAAAGGCCCGGAGGGCTGATTTTCCCCAACGGAACAAATTTTAAAACCCAAGTTATCGAAGCTTAAATCGAGTAAGGGTTTGGTTGCGCCCCAAAAAAAACGTATACTTGCATCCCCCATTCGACGATCCTACAGAAATTAATTTAATTTGTTATTTACGGATCAGGGATCGAACGTGAGATGTCACCTTAGGGACGGTCGAGGTTAAAATGGACATTTGGGATTTTTTGAGTAATAGAGAAAGAAATTAGGAAAGAGAAGCATCAGATCAGGAACCAAACCCGTAATTAAAATAATGGGAGAGCGGAAAGGCAGGAATGTTTTTTATTATAAAAAGGACTAAGTTTTCAATAACTCGAGAAAAGACTGGGAGTTCTTTCCCGAGGGGGTATCATATTTATGGGAAATAAGGGGGCCCTTTCCCCCACAACAACGAGGGTAATATTTGAATGATTGTTGACCCAGCAAGCATATTCTAATTGATCCGAATTCGCCAACCTAATTCGATGGAATGTCGTTGATCAACTCAATGAAAAAACAAACCTTTTTTCAAGCTGTTTAATAATTCAAAAGGGGGAAAAAAACAAAAAGGGGGGATCATATTACCAATCAATGCGAGGGAAAGATCAAAACACCAAAATTTTTGTCAAGATGGGGACAGAGTTTGCCCCACGACGTTTGGATATTGGAGGAAGGGAAAAATTAAGGACAAGACATGTCTAAAATAATTTTAATGAACGAGTTTTTTAAAATTTTTTATGAATATCATTGGGCAATATTAAGAAAAGGTGGGGAGGAAAAAAATTCGAAAGGGGGGTGGAAAAATGCAAGCAGGGGCAAAATGGAATATTGAGAAAAGTCGGGGGGAAATGGTCATTTTACGAGAGTCAAGAAATTCTTGAAAAGGCCATGGCCGAAAAAAAAAGGGGAAAGAGCAAGAAAAAAAGTCATCTTTTGGGAAAATTTTAAGAAAATTCAAGAAAAAAAGGAAAAGTCAAGAAAAAAAAAGAAAATCGAGGGGAGGCCCTCAAAGCAAATATATAAACATATAAAAGGGGTGTTCATAATTCTAAGTAGGAGAGAAAGAAAAAAAAACAAAAAAAAAAAAAAAAGAGGGGGCTTCGCCAAAGGGCCGAACCCCTTTGGGAAAAGACAGGCAAGAGTTTTCCAGTTTTTACTAATGGGCCCCCACGACGTGGAATAGTTGTGGGGCAAATCAATCGTTCTTGGCTAAGGTTCTAGGGGAAACATAAAAGGGAAAAAGGGGAGCTTGAGCCTTTTACATGTTTTA
>NW_026722259.1:0-7892 GCF_029784015.1 Lycium ferocissimum | reverse complement strand
TGAAAATTAAAAAAAATTTCCCTTTTTATATTTAAAAAAAAATTTTAAAATTTTTATAATATGATTTACGGTAGAATAAATATTTAAAATTTGTTTTGGATAGCATTTTAAAATGCTTTTCTTTGTAAAATTAAGGTGCTAATAAAAAGATGATACGTAAATTGAGACGGAGAGAGTAATACTTTTGATCAGTTAAATTAATAATTGCATAGTGTACGCTAGCGTCAATTTATATCTAGCTATAAGTTTTTTCTTGTTTTTGCATTACTATTATAATGTTTCAATCAAGCGGTGTCTATTTGTCTTGGGGCCTCAGGTTACCTTGACATTTCATAAAACATGTTGATTGACAGGTAGAGAAAACCACCGTTGTCTGATCCATTCAACAAAATTTCAATCAAATAAATGTTAGATTTAAATTTCAATCAAATAAATGTTAGATTTCGCAAGTTTAAAATTGATTTGCAAGTTCTAAATTTAAAAGGGAAAGCTGTTTTAAAGCTGCCACCAACTCGTGAATGAAAAGTAGTTCAATGGATGTAAGCCATGATCTGCATATTAAAGCAGATGTAATAACTACTAGTAATTATCGGGAGTAACTAGAATAGACTATTACCTAACACTATCTTCCAATCACTAAATTTCTCAGAGCACTATCTCAGACATGGATCCTCCAGATCCACCTCCCTTGCAATCCAAAGATCAATCTCATTTTATCACCCCCATTTCGAACACCAGTGCCCTCCCAAAACCAGTTGATTCACTTTCCCCAACTCCTAAACCCAACTCCGATTCTAATGGGAATCCGGATCAGATTGAGAAGGAAAACATAGAGGAGAAATTAGATGAAAATACCCAGATCAAACCGTGCACCTCCTCATTAGTTCCCCCTCCTATCAAAATATCCTCCAACTTCGATAAGCTCTCGAATGCAAAACCCCCATTTCCGACCTCTGCTCACAAAGAAATCCCCAAAGCTAACACACAAAATCAGAATCCCATCAAACAACAAAATGAAAAAATGATCTCAGGCAGCAAATCTAATTACTCCAAACCAACCTTTTCTGCTACAGTTCAAGAAAGCCTGCATAACAATCAAGCAGAACATCAGCCGGTTGAAATCAAACAAGGTACTCATCTGGGTAAACCTGCTGTGTATTTCAATGCCGAAGATTATTTTATTAATCTTGCCAAAGAGTGCAAACTAACTCTAGTGGGTAAATTCATTAGAGGAAAGCCGCCTATGGAGAATATTAGGAAAAGTTTTGTTAGTCAATTTCAACTGCGACGCACTCCGAAAATAGCTTACTTTGACCCGGAGCATGTGTATATAGACTTCTACAATGAAGTAGATTACACTCACATTCAATCCAAAACATATGTTTATATTGATGAATGCCCCATGAAAGTTCTCAAATGGTCCCCAGATTTTACCCCTAAGAAGGAAACCTCTATTGTTCGGGTATGGGTGCTCATTCATAAGCTCCCATGGCATTTGTTCAAATGGGACATTCTTGCTAGGATTATTAAGTCTGCCGGGACGGCGGTTGCTCCTGACCAGGCCACTTATTCTAAATCCAGAGGAAATGTTGCCAAAATCAAGGTTGAAATTGATTTGCTTAAACCAAGATTGGAACAAATTTGGTTAGGCTTCAATAGGTTGGAAGGCGGTGAAGATGGAATGTGGCTTGATATTGAATATGAGGGAGTACCATTTTATTGCAACTACTGTTGTATAACAACGACACCTGGAATCTCAATGTAGAAATAAGGCCAGAGATGACAGAATCAAGGCTCAAAAGAAAGAAGCTGAGGAGAAAGAAAAAAAAACTGCTCAAGACAACAACACACAAGACCAAGATGTTTTCACTGAAGTTAAGAGGAAAAACAAGAAGCAATCCAAAAATAAATACAATATGGAAACCAGTAGCAGCAAACAACAGGAAACTAAAAACAAAGAGGACATATCGCAACTCAGCCAACAACTAGAAACAAATAATAACATGGAAGATCAACATGAAAAAGACAAAATGGAAAAGGAAGCAACTCAACAGAATAAACAAAGAAAAGAGGAGCAACATTTGAAGGAGCAGAAAAAACGACAAGCTCAGAAAAACAAGAAGAAGAAGGCCAAAGAAAAGATTGAATATGATCAGAAGGTAGTACAAACCTCAAAACATGATGAAATCCTTACAAATTCACCAGATATAGATGCCCAGCCCCAGAAAAACCAACAGAACCACACCAACCAAAAGAACATAATTTCCAAAACCAAACCTCAACCAATACAAAAACAACCAACAACAAAAACCAGCCTCCACAAATAAAAAATACTTACACCAAACAAACTATCTCCCATCCTAACCCAAGCAGTTCTAAGCAAACCCAACAACACAGAACAGAGAAGTATCAGTCTGATGATTCTGACCCTGATGCCTCCACCGAAGAAGAGCAGGACACTGAGGAAGAAGAGAGTAGTGAAGAAGATGATTACGAAAGTGTCCAAAGTTCAGATTCTGAGGAGGAAACATATGATAAACCAACAGTTAACTTCAACCCCGTATCAAACATAGAAGTGGATCAAGCTTTTGGAGAAATAACAGAACACATGAATCTTTCTCCAAGAGGTCCCCAATCCAACAGAGGTGCCATTTACTCAAGAGGCGGTAGAGGTGGAAGCAGGAAAAAACAACCTCAAACTGCCAGAACTCAAAGCAAAGATCCAAAACCCAAACATTCTCAATGATTAAGTCTATCATTTGGAATATTAGAGGCATCCGGACTATGGGTGCTTTTGACAGACTCAAACAAATCAAGATGGCTTACAAACTCGATTTTGTTGCTGTGTTTGAACCCTTTTGTAGAAATTCCATGATTAATAAGTTTAAAAGAAGATTGGGGTATCAATTCTGTTACTCTAACTGCAACAACCAAATTTGGATTTTCTGTGATCACAACTATGAATGTAGCATTTTGGAAGACAAGGAACAACATATTACTTGTAGCATCAAATATCAAGAAGATACTATTCTTTTAACTGTGGTATATGCTAAGTGTGATGAGCAACTCAGAGAAACTTTGTGGGATGAACTTAGACTAATTGCTAGCAATTCAAACTCTCCTTGGATGGTGGTAGGTGATTTCAATTGTATTCTTGCCCCAGAAGAAAAAAAAGGAGGTACAATTCATAGAATGAGCAAAAGTATGCCTTTGCTTAATTGTATGATGGACTGTTCACTCGAAGATGCTGGATATATTGGATCTACTTATACTTGGTGTAACGGAAGAGGACCAAGGCATAGGGTCTGGGAAAGACTTGATAGAGCCTTAACCAACCAATTATGGAACCACAAATTCCCCTACACCACCGTCACTCATCTAGTCAGAACTGGCTCTGACCATGCCCCCCTTATGTTGGAAATCTCACACTCTTGGGCAAAATACAAGAAATACTTCAAGTTTTTAAACTTATGGACAGAAGAGCCTGATTTTCTGGATATTGTAAAGGATGCATGGGCTATTGAAACTGTTGGAACTCCTATGTGGAAGTTTCACTTGAAACTTAAGAATACTTGCAAAAAGCTCTCTGAATGGTCCAGAAATACTCTGGGTAATATCTTTGAAACCACTAAAAAGATGGAAGCTAGGATTGCTCAACTGGAAGAAGTCTGCTTAAGAGATAATTCTGAGGAAAATAGGATGGCTTATAATAATGCTAATGCATTACTGATCCAACATGTGAAGAAGGAAGAAGCCTTTTGGAGGCAAAAAGCTGGTCTTAAATGGATTACTGATGGAGATGCTAATACCAAGTTCTTTCACTCTGTCATCAATACTAAGAGAAGAAAAATGCACATGAACAAGATCAAGAAAGAAAATGATACTTGGATAGAAGGGGAGGATAATATTGCCTCAGAAGCTGTCAAATTCTTTGAAGATCAATTTACCTTTCAAGATGTGGATGATGACCTTTGTTTCTGGTGTCTTCCACGAGTTATTAATGATGAGGATAACAATATGCTGAAAGATAGACCTACTCTTGAAGAGCTGAAGAACGTTGTGTTCTCTCTTAGCACAGACACTGCCCCTGGACCGGATGGTATCTCGGGAAAGTTTTACCAACACTGTTGGGATATCATAGCTCCTGATTTATTTAACATGGTTACTAGTTTTTTTGCAGGTAAGCAACTCCCCAGATCATTCACACATAGTTGTCTGATTTTGATTCCCAAAACCAACAATCCACAAAAGTTCACTGAATACAGACCAATCAGCCTGAGCAACTTCAGCTGCAAAATAATCTCCAAACTTCTCAACACCAGGCTCTCTAAGGTAATGCATAAGGTAATCTCTCAAAACCAAGCAGGCTTCCTGAAAAATAGATCTATCACTGATAACATAATGCTCACTCAGGAGCTTGTTCATAACATCAAAAAGCCTAATGTAAATTGCAATGTTATCATGAAATTAGATATGACCAAAGCTTTTGATAGAATGTCTTGGAAATTTCTTGGTAATGTCATGAGAAAATTTGGTTTTTCTGAAGAGTGGATTGGCATGATTTGGAAACTGCTTTCAAATAATTGGTACTCTATCAATATTAATGGAAATAGACATGGCTTAACTGCATTCGAGGTAGAGGCATAAAACAAGGTGATCCCCTTTCCCATCCCTTTTTATTATAGGTCTTTGAACTTCTTACTCATTAATGGATCAATTAAAAAATGAAAGCTTTATTCACTACTCAGTTGATAGAAATGCTACTGTCATTACGCACCTCGATTATCTGAGATGATACTATTTTGTTTTCTTGGTGACTATCTTTCTCTGATGGCCATGATGAACAAGCTCCAAATTTATGAAAAATGTTCTGGACAACTAGTAAACAAGAGTAAATCTTGTTTTCTAGTAACTCCAAAAACCAACTACTCCACCATTCAAGACATCAAAGGTATTACTGGCTTCTCTCACTCTAACTTTCCTTTTAATTATCTTGGTAGTCCTATTTATACATGCAGGAAAATAGTTGTTTATTTTGGAGGTCTTATCTCCAAAGTTGCTGCTAGAATTCAATCCTGGCATGGTAAGCTTCTTTCTTTTGGTGGTAGAGCCGTATTGATCAAATCAGTGCTGCACTCTCTCCCATTACACCTGCTCTCTGTAGTGGAACCTCCCAAAACCACCATTTCTCTTATTGAGAAATACATTGCTAATTTTTTCTGGGGTGACAATGCTGGTAAGAATAAATATCACTGGAAAGCTTGGAAGGATCTTTGCTTTCCTAAAGAAGAAGGTGGGGTTGGTTTCAGATCCATTCAAGATATGTGCTTGACTGCTAGTGCTAAGGTTTGGTGGAACTTCAGAACTAGACCTTCTCTTCTCAGGGATTTCATGGAAGCTAAGTATTGTCCAAGGGCACATCCCGTCTCTAAGAAATGGGCCCCTGGACAGTCCCATAAATGGAAAAGAATGGTCGAAATTAGAAGATATTGTGAGCACAACATCAACTGGAAAGTGGGTAAAGGAAATCTTTCCTTTTGGTGGGACAACTGGACTGGAAAGGGCCCTTTAGCCCAACTCATCCATCAAGGTTACAAGTCCAAAAAGATCAAAGTTTCAGACTACATCATGGATGGAAAATGGAACACTGACAAGCTCCTCAATTTAGTTCCTAACTCTATGATCATGGACATCAAGAATATTAAGATTTACAATGATGGCATTGACTTTCCTACTTGGACTCCTGATCATAACGGGATCTTCACTTGTAAATCTGCTTGGAAATCACTGAGACTGACCAAGGCTAATACTATGACTGCTGCTAACTGTTGGCATCCTAAGCTACCCTTCAAGGTTTCATTTTTTATGTCTAGGATGTTAGCAAATAAAATTCCAACCGATACTGCTCTCCACAGATTCAATATTTGTGGTCCTTCCCGATGCTACTGTTGCAACACTCACAAGATTGAGAACACTAATCATCTTTTCAGAGATAGTGAGCTAGCCAATGATATATGGAATTTTTTTGGCGCTAGCTGTGGTATCATCTCAACTACCAGAGATATTAGGGTGACTGTTATGAACTGGTGGCTCCTGAAGTCTAAAAACAAAGTCCATGATATGCTCCTCAAATGCCTACCAACTATTATTTGTTGGGAAATATGGAAAGCAAGGTGTACTTACAGATATGAAGGCATCAAATACTCTCAGAGAAGGATCATTGATCAAATTACTTACCTTGCCAAAGGGATAATTAATCTTCAATTTACTTCTCTGAAACTTGAGAGCCCCTGGCATAACTACTGCCATATGATCGAAAATCTTAAGCCTAAAATCAATATTAAATGTATAAAATGGATCAAACCTGACTCACCTTTTCTTAAATTAAATACAGATGGATGCAGCAAAGGCAACCCAGGCAGCTCAGGAGGAGGAGGAATACTTAGAGATGAGAATGGACATTTCTTGATGGCTTTCTCTGCCTACTATGGACAGTGCAGCAACAATATTGCAGAGACAAAAGCTATCTTGATGGGGCTGAGGTGGTGCATCGACAGGGGTTACCAAAACATCAACATCGAATCAGACTCTAAACTGATTATTGGCATGATCAATGGTGACATTAGGCATTGTAGCAAGTCAAAAGATCTCATTCAACAGATCGACATGATCAAAAATCAAGGCAATATTAATTTCAAACACTGCTTTCGCGAAGCTAATACAGTTGCAGACTACTTTGCTAACCACGGAGAAGAGACCAAACAAGAACAATTCTTCTTAGATGAGTTAACCCTCCCCACAAGAGCTAAATCACTATTGAAGAATGATTTTGAAGGAAGACCTTCTTTCCGGATCAAAGCTAGGACTGATCAATATGAAATCCCCCATGATTAGTATGGAGCTTATTTTCTGTATAGCTTATATAGCTATATTTCCTCCCCAAGATTGTAAGGATAAACCTTCTTTACACTATAACTGTAAAGAAACCCCCCTTAACCTTAACTTAGCTGGCAAATTTTTGTACAGGGATGAAATTTTCATCCTACTTGTAACACAAAAGAGGCTTGGTCACTACACCACCTCTCTGTACCTGCGTTTGATGGAATGAAAGAATGGGGTTATGCCAAAAAAAAAAAAAAAAAAAAAAAGCAGATGTAATAAGGTCAATGATAAAGCATAATTATGACACCTGGGTGCAAAAAATAAAAAGAAACATGTGATGAATCGAAACAAACTGATGTAGCACTCCATGTTACAGCTTATAATCTAAACACTAAACAATCAGTCGAATGAATCCGAGTCCTAATATAAAATTTCAGTTTTGGAATGATTTGGTTATTAGTAATTTTTGTATAATAAACAACAGTGTTAAGGTGTCGCCTTGTGAAACATCTGGACAGCAGGAGCAGGCTGCAATACAACTTTCTCATTAAAGAATTAAGGTATTTGGAATAAGTAGTGTGCAATGTCATGATTACCATATGTGGACCAATGTTGTGTGGTGCACCAATGTTGTGTGGTGCAGTACATGTGGTCACTGCAATTGGCTTGCACAAATTAATAAGCTTGGTTACGGTCTCCAATTTTAGCTGACAATTTTCGCACTACTGTTAAAACTGTCCTTCGTTTGCTTTTATTACTTCGTTAGTAAAATCTATAATCTTCTTTTTACTTGAAAGAGAATTTCAAACTTATATGAACTTTACGAGGTCCTTCCCATTCTTATCAATGCTAAAGCACTAGGAATCTCTATGTTTGTCAGTTTGTGGCTTCAAGTCCCTTTGTGAAATACATTTTTTTGGGCACTCTTGGTAAACGGGAAAGGGTATTTTGGGGTTTTAAAACCCAAAAAAAAAATTTTTTTTTTTTTATTTATTATTTTTTTGTTTTAC
>NW_026722258.1:0-24494 GCF_029784015.1 Lycium ferocissimum | reverse complement strand
GTCCCGGCAAGAGTTTCAAGTTAGAATTCAAATGAATAAATTGTTGAAGTTTTGATTTCAATTTTACTTTATTGTAGCCTTATTTCCCGAGAACTCTAAGTGTATGAATGATTATTTTATGACACCGTGCCGTCCAACGGGCGGTCGGCATACACCACCGCAGTGGGGCGTGACGGCCCGGACGCGGGAGGCCTGGACGCGGGCTTATACACCGTTCCTATATGGACGGGCAGTTTACACACCGGTCCTATGTGGTCGGGCAGTTTACTTACAGATATTTATATGTTTTTTTTGAAAGCTAGCATGCATGGTATCCGCCCTAATGGGGCACTCAGATGACAGATTACTTCTTTACCCTATGATCTGCCTAGAAAATAATCCAATTGCACCCCATATGGTCGGGAAGACCACCCACCTATAAGGTTTGGGTAGTGACACACCGTATCTTCACGGCTTGGGCAAATACATTTAAAGATCATTACAAGATTCGTATAGTAAAGCCAACACGCATAGGCACTCGCAGTAGACAAATAGAGACACAGGTTAAGTCACTTTCCTATGTTGTATTTTATGTTCTTTGCATGATATTATGATACTACTTATGCCTTACATACTCGGTACACTATTTGTACTGACGTCCCTTCTTGTGGACGCTGCGTTTCATGCCGCGCAGGTCAGCAAACGGGCGGAGTTGATCCCAGTTTCCACTACCCGCACTTGCCGCTCCAGCTTGTTCCGGAGCCTCACCCCGCGGTACTCCTTTGTGGGATATCTTTCGGGCACGACCCATTTCGGCCCTTTCTATGTATGTGCACTTATGTTCCAGGCTCGCACGTATATGTACGTACGTATATGTACGCGCCCAGCGCGTTGAATATGTGGTATTTGGCATTTTAATGCGTTGTAGAAGCGTAGCGAAGCTAACTAGTCTATGTGCATAATGAGACCGCTTGTGTTAATGTCCCGTTCAAAAAAAAATACGGCATCGTCTACACGACTTGCTAAGATGTACAGGTAAAATGACAAAAAGGGGTGCCTGTGGCCAAGATCGGGTACTGCCACCGCCCCTAGGCGGGTCGTGACAGTAGCATGTTGATTGAATTGTTAGAATGTATCTTTGGTTGATTATTGAAATTGTTAGTATGATTGCTAGCATTGTTGTTGATAGATTGGCCGGGTTGAATTCCTGGATTGTCGTTGATTAAAATTTGCTAAATTAAAGTTTTGGAGATGGTGTATTTATAGGGGAAGTGCTGCCGAAATTTCGGTAGACAAGTGTTACTTTAAGATTTGACTTCCAAATGCTCTAATTAATGTTGGGTAAATGTGACCAAATTCGTAGATCTATAATTTGGAACTTGAATTTGGAGAAGTGTAAGAAGCGGAAAAGGTATGTAAGGCTTCTACCCCTTCCTTCTTTGGCATGTCTTAGACATAATAGTTGAATACGAGGTTCCTGGGACGATCCTATTCCTACAAATCCGAAATTGAAATTGACCCTTTTTCATTCAATAGAATTGAATTAAGTTCTTCATATCTTATTGAAACGATTGCATCTAACATCTATAATCTGTTAAATGAAATCGGGGTACACTAGAATCTTTATAAGTGTTGTAATTATCCTAACGAATATATTTCTATGATGATTATGATGAATATGGTTTCATAGTTGAAAATCTCGAGCCATGGACTCAATATGAATATAAGAATATAGAGTTAGTTCCTAATCCTAAACCTTGTTTCCTTGAACATGACTCTACTTTCTAAAGATTGCAGGGACATAAGTTGACGCCTTATGAAGTTGTGATCTTACTGTATGTTCCCTCTTATTACTACCCTTCGTTATGGTCTCGCCTTATAGTACTAGTTCCTTCAAGGTGAGAGACAAAGCACATAAATATCTCCATAATGTAATCGGGAGGCTACCGACCTTATGTCACTCCGATATGGATCCATTTTCTTTGGGCTCATGTATGGCTCGTATATGTTATAAGTATAAGTATATGTATATGGGGAAAGTTGGGAAAGAGGGAAGGCGCTATAGACGCATAGCCACCTGACCGCCTGGAGCGTGATACATGATTTTCGTCCCCCACGCGGGATATGTGGTTAAATGGACTCGAGCGACGCTCGGGCACATAGGATACACACATATATATATATATATATATATATATATATATATATATATATATATGTATGAAAAGAAATGTTTTCAAAGAAAAGCAAAGTAAGTACATGTATAATGATCGGGCTGCACGTTCCGTTAAAGAACATGTTATAGTATATGTACATATGATCGGGCTGCATGTTCCGCTAGCTAAGCAAGCATGCATGGTATCCGCCAAAGGGCACTTAATTGCGTTTATTTTTCTACCTCGTGATATGTTTATATTTTTTTATGTCTTCATCCATGTTCTATATTTTCGTATGTTATTATTCGTGTGCCTTATATACCGGCACATTACTCGTATCGACGTCCCTTTCTTGCGGACGTCGCGTTCATGCCACCAGTGAGCAGTGTGCCAGTGTTCCCAGGAGTTTTATCACATACTTTGGCGCGCTCCCATGTTCCGAGCCTCGCTTTTGGCACCGTATTTATGTATATATTCGGACTGGCGATCCGCCCTTTCTTGTTATCATATGTATTTTGTTTAGAGGCTCGGAGATGACATGTACAAATAAAGATTTTGTAGTTTGCTTGTCCCCGTCGATGTATATTAAATTAGTAAAGTTTATTAGTACAGGTTTATAATATTGTTATGAATGATAATGCTATGTAAAGAAATAACGGTGTAATCCATGTGGCCCACTTAGTAGTAATAGTATGATACGGGATAATGGGTGCCCCTGCAAGAGCACGGTACCCGTCGCGGCCCCTAGTTGGGCTCGGACACAGTGAGAGAGGGGATCTTGTGACTAGACATAGTGGGGCCTATTGTTACTCATTTTCGTGCAGGCCCGGGCGCAGGCCCCGTGATGTCGTTATTGCGCACCATTTCGTCCGTCATGGAGCAAGTCGTGTTATTTGATCTTGGATTCACTTATTTGTATGTGACCCAGACATCATGTCGTTGGTTGGGATTTGCCTTTGTGATAGCATACGTATAATTGCTCACGTGTCTACCCGTTGGAGATTCGTGATTATTGATCAAGTTTACCCGTCCCGTTTGGTTACTTTATGGGGTATGACACTTTGGGTAGATTTGATATTATTCTCGATATGGTGGACTTTGATATTATATTGGGGAAGTCCTAGCTTTCACCTTATCACACGATATTGGACTGTCACGCCAAGATAGTCACCTTAGCCATGCTGGGAATTCCTAAGCATGAGTGGAGGGGTACTCTTAGTCCCGCTCCGAAGAAGATCATTTCCTTCCTTTAGGAGAAGAAGTTAGTCAATAAGGGGTGTTTAGCCTATCTGTCTCATGTGTGAGACATGACTGTTGCATCCCCACCCCTTAAGTCTATTCCTATTATGACCGAGTTAGCAGAGGTATTCTCGTCTGATCTGCCGGGTATGCCACCCGATCATAACATTGATTTCTGTATTAACTTGGATCCGGACACTCGCCCTATTTCTATTCCGCCATATCGAATGGCACCTGTCGAGTTGGGAGAGCTTAATGAGCAATTATAGGATTTATTGAGCAAGGGGTTCATTAGACCGAGTGTCTTCCCTTGGGGTGCTCCTGTGTTATTTGTGAAGAAGAAAAATGGGACCATGAGGATGTGCATCGATTATCGCCAACTGAACAAGGTTACCATTTGGAACAAGTGCCCAATGCCTCATATTGATAATATATTTGACTTTCAGCTTTAGGGTGCCCCGCATTTTCGAAGATTGCCTTATGTTCAAGGGCCAGCTGAGGATCGTACGAGGATATTCCGAAGACAGCCTTTCGGACGAGATATGGCCACCATGAGTTTTTAGTGATATCCTTTGGGCTTACCAATGCCCCGGTCGTTATTTATGACTTTGATGAATGACATCTTTAGGCCATTCCTTGATTCCTTCGTGATTTGTGTTATTGATGATATATGGGTGTGTTCCAAGAGTAGGAGGAGCACGAGAGCCACCATCGCATCGTTCTTGGGTTGTCAAGAAGCATAGCCTATTTGCTAAGTTTTCTATGTGTGAGTTCGGGTCGTTGGAGTCCGTGGAACAAGGGACACATTGCGTGTGTGGATGGGAATATGGTTGACCCGCGGGGTAAGATTGAGTTTGTGAGGAGTTGGGCGAGGCCCATTATCGTTTGGTAAAAGCGTAGTTTGTGGGTTTGCCAATTATTACCGCGCTTTGTGAAGGTTTTGCCGCTATTGCTTCATCTTTGACCGCATTTACCCGTAAGGATGTTCCCTTCCCAAAGGGTCCCATGATTGCGAGGAGAGCTTTCAAAAGCTCAAGCTTCTTTGACTTCACCATCTTAGCATTACCCGTGGAGGGTAAGGATTTCACCGTTTGTCAGTGATGCATCCCGTATGGGTTTGGGTATTGTGTGATTTCATAGGTAGAGTGATGCTTATTCTTCCCGTCGCTAAAGATTCAGCGATAAGAATTACCCTACCCATGACTCGGGAGTTGTTGGCGTGGTCTTCGCTCAAGATTTGGAGGTATTTGTACGTGTCCATTGGTAAGGTTTTCACCGATGGTCGTAGTCAAAGATGTGTTTACCCGCAGATCTTAATTCCGGTGCAAAGGTCGACTTTAGCGCAGCTCCATGACTATGACCTCTCTATTCTTTATCATCCCGGGAACGCCAATGTGGTGGCTGATGCTTTGAGTTGCAAGGCAACGAGTATGGGGAGTTTAGCTCATTTGATTTTTTCTAAGTGTCCGTTGGCCATGGAGGTTCAAACTCTGGCTAACAGTTTCGTTCGCCTTGATATTTTAGCCCCAGGCAGGGTTTTGGCTTGTGTAGAGGCGAGGTCATCCTTATTAGGCCAACTCAGGACTCATCAGTTTGAGGATGCTTAGTTGAGCAAGATTCGAGATAGAGTTTTAAGGGGTGAGGCCAAGAAGGTCGTGGTTGATCCTGAAGGCATTTTGAGGATTAAGGGCCCAGCATTCCTCGTGTTGGAAATTTAATTCCGTGCTTGATCCCGTTCCGAGGCTCATATCTCTCGATATTCCATTCATCCGAGGGCTATCAAGATGTATTGTGATCTGAAAAGACTATCGTATGGCGTCGAATCAATAGGGATATAGTTGATTTTGCATAAGTGTGGGAATTGTCGGTTGCAAGCAGTAAAGTATGAGCACCATGACCGGGCACATGCCGAGGATGCCCATCTCCAGAGTGGAAGTGGGAGAGGATTGCCATGGATTTTGTTGTGGGTCTTCCGAAGACCCTAGGTAAGTTTGATTCTATTTGGGTGATAGTTGATCGGTTGACTAAGTCTGCTCACTTTGTTCCGATTTAGATTTCTTATACCGCGGAGAAGTAAGCCAAGTTGTATATTCAAGATAATATGAGGTTATATGGGGTCCCTATTTCTGTCATACCTGATCGGGGCACTATCTTCACTTCCCGATTCTGGAGGGCTTTTCACAGGAGTTGGGTACCCGATTGATCTCAAAGCATGTTTTTTCATGCCTGCATCTATGGCCAATTCGAGCGGACCATTCAAAGCCGAGGGAACATAGAGAGCCGTGTTATTGATTTTGGTGGTCATCGGGATTGCGACTTACCATTGCGTAGTTTACGTACAACAACAAATGCCTATCATTCGAGTATTGGCATAACATCTTTTGAGGCTTTATATGGTAGGAGGTTCGCCAGATCCTCTCGTTGGTCGGTTTTGATATGGGTTCAAGGTTTGACCTTTGGGTACGGATCTCTGAGGAGTCCTTGATAGAGTGAGAGTTATCTGCCAAGCGTTTTTGGTGTTTCTCGTAGCTCTAGAAGATACATGACCTTAAGGTACGAGATTTAGAGTTTGTTGTCGTCAGCACTGTGCTTAATTGAAGGTTACACCCATGAAGGGGTATTATGAGGTTGGGGATAGGGCACTTGAGGCCCCGTGTATATTGGCTATTTGAGATTGTTGACCATATGGGCGATGTTGCTTATGAGTTAGCCTTGCCGCTAGGCTTAGCAGGAGTTCGTCCGATTTTTCATGTTTCTATGTTGAAGAAGTACCACGCCGACGGTACTTACATTGTTCGTTGGGATTCGATATTAATTGATGAGAATTTGACCTACAGGAGGAGCCTATTGCACATGGATAGAGGTTCAAAGTTTAGATCGAAGGAGATTGCTTCTGTGAAGGTACAATGGAAGCACCGCCCTGTTGAGGAGGCTACTTGGGATACTGAGTCCGACATGCATAGCCGATATCCTCAGTTTTTACTGATTTAGGAACTTCCCCTCTCTTTTCCCTTCTTCGCTCGAGGACGAGCAACGGTTTAATTGGTATCTGATGTAACGACCCGTTTAGTCGTTATAGTCTTTCTGGCACTTTCACCCCTTTTCGAGCTTGGTTAGCTCACTTTTGACCCGAGGGAACCGTTGACATGCTTCGAGATTTCTAGACTTAATTCGGGCGACCTTGTGAAATTCTAGTTAAAGCAAAAAAAAAAGAAGGACTCAAAGTTGACTGGGTAAACGTATCCTTTTGGAAAATCCTTCCAAGAGGTTCATATGGTCATTTAGGACTTGCGTGTATATCTAGTTGGGTTCCTAATGCACTCGGATGCATTTTGAGACTTGGGTTGGGAAGTTGGAATGAGATCTCCAGGGTTGACTCGGTCAATGAGACCTCTGTTGGAAATTCTAAGGCCACGAGTGCATTCGTAGCGTGTTTTTATGTGGGTCTGTGTATGTGGTTTGTGAGCAGATGGCCTCAGGAGTTGGTCGGGATTTCGGTTGAGACTTGGAAAATAATTGGGATTTCTGGTACCTGGTGTCCGCCAGGGCGGCACCAGTACCGTCCCAGCGGCACTGCCGTAGCGGTGGGATGGCCTCTAGGGCGGCCAAGCTCATTTTGTCCTGACCGTCCTGACGATCTGAGTGGACGTCGAGGTAGTGGTGCCGTGGAGGTCCCGATGCCGCCGTAACGGTATCGGGCCTGTTATTTTCATTAAGTGTGTATTAAAAGCCCTTAGTCCATCATTTATTACCATTACGAAAATTGAGCTCTTGGGAACTGTTCTAGAAGATTCTTGGGGGAAATTCTTGATGGTAAGTCCTGCTAATCTCCTTGCTAATTCATTAATCCTAATCATCTTAGAATCCCTCTTCCCTTGTTAGTTCCTTAGTAATGGAATATAAAAAAGCGGATTTAATGGATATTCCACCTAGGCTTTTAAATAATGAAATTGATTGGGTTTAAGCTAGATTATGATGTATTTAAGGTAGTTAATCATATATCTTCCATTATTAGTATTGAATCCTTGAATCTATGAATTAGGGTTTATACCCAAAATTGGGGGTTTTGCTTGGATTTCGAAATTGGATGAACCCTTGAGTTAATTTAGCAGTTAGTTGATGGATTTTGATCACCTAGTGTTTAATTAGATATTTTACCCCCGAATTTTTCGTTTTGACATTGTGGGCGCGTTTTCTCAAATTCTAGGGTTGGTTTTGACCTAATTTGAATGATAGCAATATAGGTATCGATCTTCATGATTTCTAATCTAGATTTCAAATATGCCTAGACTTTCTTGATCTTGAGGCTCAACGGAAGGGAAAGGCCAAGGAGTGATTGTTGGTGTATTGTTGTTCGGCCATCCAGGTAGATTATGGCTTACTCTTGGTGAGATTTCGTGTAACGAAGCATATATTTAGATGATATTATCGGAGACAACATGTAAACCCTCGTGTATGAAGTTGGGTTGAATATTATCTTAGGTTAGGCCCTGTTGTGTGATTGGGGTTAGCCACCCCGTTTTGTTGTGACTGGATTGTTCTATCATTGTTGGATTGATGCCACGTGTTGTCAAGAGATTAATAGAATCGTTGTTCCATCTTGATTGTGAAATTACAGCACCTTACTTATTGATGTTGATACGAGGATAGTGTTTCTATATCACTTCAGGTAGCCTTTTCATGATATTGTTGGCGTACCCATGTTTGGTACTTGTGATATTGATTTTTATTATTGATGTTGACACATACATTGCAATGTATTCTCATCCTTCATGATATACTGTTGATACTTGATGAAACACTGTGATAAGATGGGCTCGGTTTGGATGAGAGTGAAGTGAGAGTCCGATATCCGATATTTATCTCGGAATCATGAATCGATGTAGTGCAATGACTCACGGTTCCCCTGTGCGGTGCCGATGAAAATCGTGGGCAAAGATCCGGAGTCCGGTCTCCGTCCGTTGAGCAAAGATCCGGGATGAGTAGCACTTAGAATTCGCAAGTCACCTTGGGTTGTGCTACCGAGTCGTGGAGGTATTCCGTCTGGAGTACATATGTACACAGCATTGCATGGCATTACATTTGCACTCATACATTATTATACTGCATTGCATCATGGTTTATATTATGATGATCTGGTGCTTTACTTATGATGTTGGTTTCAGATTGGACATATTGAGACTCGGCACATTTGGGTTTAGATTCTCTACTTAGGTGATGACATGTACTTGGTTCCGATTACATTTGACTTATACTTGTTGATTTATCTTCCTATCTTGATTTATTGTTCAGATTAGTTAGCTATACTTAGTTTCCGCCTATGATACCCACCAAGATGTGGTTTTGTACCGACCGCACCTCTGTCGCATTATTTGGCGAGTGTAGTTCCAGGTTGGGTCTTCTTTCGTCTCCCGTGGCTGATAGTCGCTATCAGACTCGGCGAGGCTACAAAGGTGAGCAATTTGATGTCTCCGTTACCTTGGAAGATCTCCGCCTTATTTATGTCTTACTTTTCAATTTTGAGCCATATTCAGATTTGATGTAGTATTGTATTTCTCCAAACTTGTATATTTTGGATTCCTAGATGCTCTTGTACGGCTTTTAGACCCGTACCGGGTGTATTTCCTTATTTTCATACTTTTTTCTATTTTATTATCGTAATACTTACGTGATTACTCTCTTCCGCTTAATTGAATTATATATTTATGCCTTTATTTTCGTTGAGTTGAGGTTTCGCTTACCGAGGTGGGAAAGGTAAGTGACCGCACGGCTTAGCCAAATTGGGTCGTGACATTAAGCCAACCATGTACATAATCTGTATTTTTGGGAGTAGCATAAGTTTACCGAGAAGGTGCAGACCACCTGAAACTGTGTATGCCAACGTAGGGTCAGGATCGCTCTGCCCAGTTAGGATGGTTCCTTCAGACTATTGATTGGATCCTTTCATGTCATGTTCGTGTCTCATACCCCGACAAGGTATGGGATTACTCAGCTGGTTGGGCTAGGTACCTAACTCCAAGTGCTAACGTGGTGATTTCTTGTTGTCGGTTATACTACGGCTCTCCCACTTATAATGATTTACTCATGTTACAACTTTATCATGCCAGATCATGATCATGTCCATGTTTTAGTTTAAGCTTACAATTAGGCCAACATAGCTACAAATTCATGTGCACGCTTCAGATTCGTATTACTTCATGTATCCATGTTATTGTTTTGGGTTGCCCATTCCCCGAGCACCCCACTTACTATTTTTCATTCAGTTGCTTGACATACAAGTACAATTCATGTTTACTTACGTCCTATTTGCCCGGGGCCTGCATTTCATGATGCATGCACTGATTTACAAGATGTGGACTCTGCTTCTCTCAGATTCTCTCGTATCAATATTGTGAGCTCCCCACTTCATTAAAAGTTATCGTTATTTCATGTTCATGTCATGTTAGATAGTAGGGGTATGTTGGGGGCCGTGTCCGGTAAAACAATTTAGTATTCAGATTCATGTTAAAAGGTTTAATAGACTGGTCTAGCATGTCAGATGTTTAGCGTCGCATAGCCAGTGGTGGCTCAGTATTTATCATGTTTTCAGACTATTTACGTATTTATGTTTTAAAAAGCGTATTTTCATTATGATGACCACATTTTATCCAGACCTCTTTTTATGCTTTAACTCATATTCCACATTAGTTCATGTCCCAGGCAGATTTAGCAAGCCATGTGGTTCGCTCGGTCACGTGTAGTGAGGCATCAAGTGTCGTGTTACATCTGTAATGATCGGCGCGACAAAACTTGGTATTAGAGCACTAGGTTCAATTATCCAAGGGAGTCTATGAAAGCGTGTCTAGTAGAGTCCTACTTATGAATGTTAAGTGTGACACACTTATAATTAGGAGGCTACAGGGCATTTAGAAAAAGTTACCATTTTTTCAACTCTATATCATACCATAGAGCTATGCGGTAAGAAATTGTTCGAACTCCTGCCCTTCCTACTGAATACGCCTCGTCTATAAAGAAAGAATGAGATGTATAGTTAATCATTATCGATGTGTTTCTTTCAGATGGAGTTTTCAGGAATGGAGCAAGTTGCATATGAACTCGTGAGGAAAATGGACCGAGCCCTTGGTGCATTTGAAGCCTTTGTTTCGAGAGAATTTGCTCTTATTCCCCCTCTCAGTATACAACTGTGACCCCAACTCCTAATAGAGTCATTTATACAACAAAAAGGTAGAAGAGGGTCTCTTTGACCAATATACCAAATTACCCTGCTACGCGGGAAGCGCCACTTAGCAAATGCTGCGACGAGACTCCACATGCTACACCAGGCAAGAGGGTCACAAGAGGACCAAGTGCCCAAAATTAAGCCGTAAATTCTTTATTTGCAAAATATTGGGACATCTACAGGGAATGTCCCTGCATTACAATAATATGGGTTTAGAGTTTCTTAAAGGCATCCTCTTTACAAAGAAATGTAGCAAAAGGCATGCATGAGAGTGTCTTATGAGTATCGATGTGTGTTATAAGCGTGTTTTTTGAGGCCACAAGTAGAGAGATTGCCCTTCGGCCAGGTATGGAAGTGCCGACAGGGGTGGTGGTGAAGTTCAGTCCACCAGACCAATCGCAGCAGCATCAACAACACATTCCCGTACCGTGGCACCAGTACCGCGAGGGCCGAGGCATCGTGCGGTGAAGGTCGGGATCATAGGTCGAGTTTCGCATTGCATGTTAGGTCGCAGATTCGCAGGTGCCACTAAATGTTGTCTTAGGTATACCGATAATTTTTCCTTCTTGATATGTATGAGCTGGTGTTCTCCTTGATCTACTTTGTCTTATGTGGCTATCTTGTAATTGAAAGATTTTAATTTTCCCTTCGAAGGACGGACATATTTCAGGCGTACCATGTATTGCCAAAGGGGTGTGTGTTCGACCAAGAGATATGATTAGATGATTGAGTATTTTGACATAGTCCTAACTTGTTTAAGTGTTTCAGGCAGCATTAGGGGGTGTGGTGTTAGTAAGTTGTCTTAAGAGAATTATTTTGAGGGATAATAGAGAAGGTAGGTGAGGAAACGCAAAGATAAGTCTTATGGTGATAGTCTTAGAGGAAGAATCAGAAGAATGATCAGATGACGAGTTATTGCTAAACTTAAGGGACCACATACTTTAAACATTGGCTTTTAAACTAGGGGGAGATGGTACGATAACGTACCAAGGTATATCATGTGTTCCATAAATCGATAAGTGTCGAGAAAGAAAAAACATTGAAGTGATGTAACGTTTCCAATTTCAGAGTAAAGCGAGTACCATATGGTACCTATGCCCAGATGTACTCTACTCAGATCTTACGTATCCATGTCATGCCCATGTTAGAGCTTTATACTCCACATTTATGATTTAAGAATTAAGACTCCATAAAGTTAGTGAGCTATGCAAAAGAAATGTTCTATCACGTTTTCGCGCATCGTGTCATAACCACGCTCCTTCAAGGTTAAAACCGAATTCATGTCTCACGTATCTATCATGCTTATATACCCATGTCCATCTTCTTGCTTCTAAGTGCTTTCCGAACATGATGATGATTGAGGAGAAGGTCATGCAAATTTAAAAAAAAAAAAAAAACTAGAAGTCCTATGGAATCCATACCTATTCCTTGAACAAGATGAGAATACCAAAGGTAAATGACTTATTTTGACCCCAATGATTATTCTATCCACGTTCCCACGTACTCGTACCCACTATCCATTACCTCATGCATTCCACTTATAGCGGTATCATAACAACGATGTTGATAGATAATGATGAAAGTAAGTCAAGATGGACGTCCTACCTATGATTCTATCTAATTCGTGCTTATGTTCCTCTAGCTAATGTTTTACGATCATGATGACAATAATCAATTATGAGGGTAGGTGATGAGTAAAGGAGAAGTTGGGCAAATGCTGAATTTCCTCTCCAATGGAATTTTTAAAACCCTCTCGTAACTTGGCACAAAGGATTCCCTTTCCTTTCCATAATAACCTATGCGTTGTTTGTATTCAAAGTGAATTTCTACTGATGTCTTAGGTTCTTGATGAACGAAGTATTCATTCCTATGATCCTTTCCTTCATAAGCTTTATTTTATGATGATGGTGTCGACTTACAGTGATAAGAGTGAGCTATGTAAACTATGTCCCGTTCTTTCAGTATATCTAAGTTCTAAAGGTTATGCTTTATCCATTCCCAATGTCCCTCACCCAAGAGTGAAGACTACAATTGTACTCTATACAAGTCATACTTATGCCTTATTCTTACTTCAATGCTCATGAACTCATGTCCAAAGCCATGGTGTGTGTGCCTTCAATGTACTTATGTAAATTTCATGTTGCTCATGTCCCCATGCCCCATTTCATGCTATTCACGTCTTATGTTGTATTAATCATGTTTCCATCTATTCATATTTCATGTTACGTCCTTCATGTTCAATGTACCCATGTCATGTCTATGCTCTAAAACAAAGTGTCACATATGATTCGTACTAATGATTCCTTTTCGATCAATCCTTTATGATCCGCTTACGATAATAAGCAAGAGGAAGCCAGTATTATATCGGTTTCGCAGCAAGTAAGGTTCGAAGTAAGCTTTATCTTGCGAAGGATTGTTAAGCGGCTTAAGAGCTGAGTTACGATAGACTTGATTGTGGCATCCGTAATTTCATGTATCCATGTTGAGGAAATGTGTGGGAGACCCGTCGTTAGTTGTTCCCATAGAAACTATAACCTGTTAAGGATGACTCGACCTATGAGGAGATCCTCATGGGCTTTAGTTTTCCTGATCGTCGTGTTCGGCAGCCGGGGACGAAGGAAGCGGGCTCGCAGGCAGCATGAGGAGTCGAAAGTCAAAAGTCTCATATGGAAAGCCGAAAAGGACATGAAATGCAGATATCCACACTTGGTTGAGAAGCAAGCCGAATGCATCTAAGTTAAATACCTTTTTGTATCCATGTCATGTCCCCATATGTATTCATGTCCCATGTTTCACGTTCCTGTATCCACTACTCATGTCTCACGTCTAGACGTTCATGCTTCCATGTAATCATGTCATTTTAATACCCATGTTTCATGTCATGTTTCCTTATCTTCAAGTACCCAAGCCATGTCCAGTCGTGCTCTTAACTATGACCCATCATTCAAGGACGAATGATCCCAATGAGGAGATAATATAACACTCCGTAAATTCGGGTTAGGTGTGAATATGATAAATGAGCATTACCGACATTTTATCCATAGCGATGTCCCAATGATGAACTTAAAGTGAAATAGTAGTTTTGAAATCAAGGCGAATAGTGAAATGCATAAGATTCGATAGAATCAACTAAGTTATGATAAGTCTACTTTCCAGCCTGTTTACGTGAATAACCGTTGAGAATAGGAGAAAGCTGAAAACATGAAAGTTTTAGCTCTTTGAAATACCTTTCCATCTATATAAGGTGGAGCTCAAACGGATCTCTGTACCAAACGTTATGCCCATTTTACTTTTGCCTATTTTACTGAACACTATCGACAAAGTCGAAAAACATAAAATTTTGGCTGGCATGTGAATAAAGCCTACACGCTCGCTAAGCTAACTCAGCTTCAGGACAAAGCCACATGCCAGCACTTCGCTCACCGAGGTAGGGGTCCAAAAGTGAAAAATTAGAAAATTTTCCAAGTAAAAATTTAGACCATGGAGCCTGCCGAGTTGCTTAAAGGCAGACCATCGGGGCGAAGTCCAGGAAGCGGTGTCGACCTCACTTTGAGCTCACCCGCCGAGATAGGAAATTAAGTCCCGTCCTATAAATTCAACACTTAACTCGAAATTAAATTATCAAATATTCCAATTCAGAAAATCCATGAAGGATGATTTTTCTCTCTCTCCCTCAACCTCCCACATCAAGAAGAACATCTCTATGGTTCCTAATCAATCCTAGCATTAAATACACGATTCCTAACATGATTCTTAAACAAAAACATAAGATTAACAAGTAATCCTTCTCCAATGATTCGAAGCTAGGGTTTGGGTGTTCTTCGTCACAGAATTAAGATAATTTGTTGGATTGGAGCATTTACAGGTATGTAGGGCTTCTATCTACATGTGGGAACATTTTTCTTCTTCCCCACGCCACGTTAGTTCATGAAACCCTATTTCTCCTCAGAGTTAGAGAATCACGCTCTGTAGCTCATGAAATACCTGAGATACAAGTTAATTATATATATGTATTGTCATGCTCAATCATGTTTCTGGTTGTTGTATTTATATATATCATTATGATTGTCATGAACCTATCCGTAATCCATATATGGTTGCGTTATCTTTTCCATGAGGGCTAGATATGGCCACGGGTGTTACAAACTCCCGCAGGGCCATGACGGGCAATCGAAAGCAAGATGCTGCCGGCACCTTCCAGCACACATCTCATAATCATTTCGGGTGACCCATAAAGAGGAGCTCACGGATATCATAATCAGAAGTGATACGATCACAACATAATGGCATATCTGTATACTCCTCAACAACTATGCCCATCATCACCAGTTGACAAAGCTACTAAAACATTATACAACAATATGAACCGGTAGGGTTATGAAACGTCTAACTATACACACATGTCTACGAGCCTCTACATATAATACATGTGACCATAAGGACCAATACAAAAGGATCACAGCCTTCCGAATCAAACGGGAGTTGTCTGAGATTCTGGGCGATAAAGCTCCTAAGGATCAGATCCGTCTACCTGCGAGCATGAACGTAACGTCCACAAGAAAGGATTTCTGCAGATTTAACAATGTACTGAGTATGTAAGGCATGAATACCAACATAACACGAGATATGGAGCATAACAGACATAGAGATAACCCGTACTTTTGATCGCCTTCGTAAGGCGGATAGTACGCATGCTCGGGCCTTTTCAAAGAACACATTTTTCACACGTATACGTACACACACACACACACACACACACACACATATATATATATATATATAATAGTGCTGCGAAACGTGCAGCCCGATCCATAACTATATCATATCATCATCATATATGTTGCCGCGGAACGAACAGCCCGATACATTTATCTCATATATCCTGCGTCTGGGCATCTCGCGTCCGGGACGATATCATAAAATACGAACTGATCAGGTGGTTATACGTATATAACACCTCACCTTTCCCCATATCCCATATATACATATATAATATAAGTAGCATGCATGAGAGCCCAAATAAAAGTTACCACTTTATCGAAGTGACGTAAGGTCGGTAACCTCGGATTATATTATGGAACAATCATCATCACTACATCTCACCTTAAAGGGACAAGTAACATAAGGTGAGATCAATAAAAATGAGTAAAATCAAGAAACTCATGAAATAAACTCAATAATCTCATAATAGCATCAAGACCATAAGCTTTGGGATCTCCAAAATGGAACTACCATCATCATCATTATCATCATGGAACCCACTTATCTTTAGCATCATAAGAAACTCTAAGAATCATGAACTTCCAGCTTTTTGGAAATAAGATGTTATGGAATGGGATTCATAAGAAAAGAATCATGCCTTTAGAAAGAAAGGTTTAGCCTTTTAATATATCTTTTGGTCTCCTTAACTACTTAACGCTTTATCCTTCCAAGTTTGTAAATCTACATCCAAGAGAATTCATACTATTGTTAGGCTTATCATCATATGCTTGTCTTAACCCTTCAAATTAAATCCCCTTAGAATACGCCGAAATTCGGGCAGCATCTTCCTTGTTTATATCCTTAGCCCGAAATCACAATACCAACAAAACAACAATAATAGCAACACCAATATCAACAACATCATCATCAACATCAATATGCTCAATAAAACATCCCACACGATGTTTCCCCAATTTCTCAACCAATCACTAGACTTTACGAAGCTTTAACAACTAAATTTCCATGGTGCAATTCATAATACCCATAGTAAAGAATATCCTTACCTCTATCAAGGTTGGTAGGGCTTGAAATCTTATTTATCTTCGGCCCTCCTTTGATTCGTCGAGATTCATTGTTTAGAACAAGAAATACAAGACCTTATACGCTTCCCGAGCCTAAATCTCGGTTTCACTTAATTTGGGCGAAAACATTTATGGAGGAAGTTGGGAGAATGTGCTAGGGGTTTAGGGAAGGTATTAGGGGTGTTTTGATGAAAAAATAAAGGGTAAAACCTCTTTTATAATGTTCTAGGGTTGGTTGGCACCGACCTAGAATTTTCGGGTACTATAGCGCGCGTGTCGCGCCCTGTACACGCGCATTTGCGCGTTTCTGCTCTGCCAGCCTGACTTGTAACGTCCATAATTCTCTACTCCGACATCGTATCGAAGAGAGGTTTATTGCGTTGAAAACTAGACTTCATGAACTTCATTTTAGGCTTTTAATTTACTTCAAAACTCTTCATATACCAGGAGATATACCTGCGAAGTTGACCCAAAACTTTTTCAAATTTTTGACAAACTTATTTTCTTCGATTTGCTTGATCCCAGAAACTTTAGACACTTGTTAAGAGTATTCCCTAACCTTATAAGGGTTCCATGAACCCTTCGACTTACGTTAGTTTACTCACAATGCAAACGACGCGAAAATTTTCGAGGTGTAACAATGGGATTGCTCTGCTGGTCGGGCCAAGTACCAGACTCCAAGTGCTAATGTGGTGATTTCATATTGTCGATTATACTAAGGCTCTCCCACTTATAATGATTTACTCATGTTACAACTTTATCATGCCAGATCATGATCATGTCCATGTTTCAATTTAAACTTACAATTACGCTTTCGATTCATTGTAGTTACGCTCATATTCGTATTACTTCATGTATCCATGTTATTGCTTTGGGTTGCCCATTCCCCAAGCACCCCACTTACTATTTTTCATTCAATTGCTTTACATATAAGTAAAATTCCAGTGTACTGACGTCTCATTTTCCCCGTGCTGCATTTCACGATATGCGCCCATTGATTTACGAGATGGCGGATCAGCACGCTAGGATTCTCTAGTATCATTGGTGAGCCCCACTTCATTCAGAGTATTATTGTTATTTCATGTTCATGTCATGTTGGGTAGTAGGGGTATGTTGGGAGCCTTGTCAGGTAAAACAATTTAGTATTCAGATTCATGTTAAGAGGTTTCATAGACTGGTCTAGCATGTTATGTCAGATGTTCAGCATCGTATAGCCAGTGGTGGCAGCATTTGTCAAGTTTTCAGGTTGTTTTCGTACTTATGTTTTAAAGCAGTTTTTTCAGTATTATTATGATGCCCACATTTTATTCAGGCCTCTTTTCTTGTTTTTATTCATATTCCGCATTAGTTCATGTCTCATGTTGATTCAACGAGCCATGTGGTTCGCTCGGTCACATGCAGCAAGGCACCAAGTGTCGTGTTACGTCTAGGCCATGGTTCCGAGCGTGACATATTAACTGTACAAAAATTGCATTATTACTCTGTGTATGTGCAGAAAATAATTATTCTTGAAAAATATTTAAAAATGACAATAAGTTGACAAAATTCCTAAAATAAGGAAAATTATCAATAAATTGTCAAAAATTGCAGAAAGCACTATTCGTGCTATTTAATGACCAGAGCCCCCCGAGACGTTAACTGTAAGCACAACAAGCCAAAATTGGGTGTCAACACCCATTTACTTATATAACAGAACATATAATAGCCAAAATTGTCGCTAATTCAAAATCATAAATTTAAATCAAATAATCAAATGAACTAATATGAAATATATTTTTAAAGGGTAAAAAGTTGTCGACATTTAGTGTTTAAAATTTTGTGCTTTCATAATAATATTGACGATGATGAAGTATGTTGTACAAAAAGTATTAAATATTAAATTAATTTATATTTGATATGTTTAGATTAAGTATGTATAAATCATTTGATATTTAAATTTAGTAATTCATATTTAAATTAGTGTTAACTTCATTTAATATTTATATTTATATATACTTAAAGAGGCTACGCCTGCAAGCGGCTGCAGCTAGATTAATTTGGAGATAAGCATTAATATTAATTAACCCACTAATTATTAATTTTTTAATTCATTTTCATTTTTTCATTTAATCAAAAAATTAATTCAAAATAGTTTATATTATAATGTTCTTCAAGCAGAACCTTGTAAAGATATTAAATTCAAAACAAAGAGCAGCTGTTAAGCACAATCTACGGTGACAAAAATAATTGTTGCCTGGCACATGAAAACGGACTCTTTTTCACAATTAAAAACACTAACTCGGGTAATCTATATCTATATATCCATATATATGTTATTAAATCTATATCTATATGTATGTTATTAAAAGGAGAGGAAAAAACCCTCTCCTTAAGCCATGTGGCACAACAAAAAAAGGTGTAACGACCCGTTTGGTCGTTTTAGGAATTTTACCCCTTTTACCCATGTTGACCCTTCCGCTATCTTCTTTAGAGTGTATTTGACTGGTGGGGATGGGTGGAGAGTTTCCGAGGCAATCGAGTGAGTCGTGGTTGGCTTTGAGGGTTTTAGAAGCTTCTAAGTTTAATAAGTGAAAAGTGTTGACCCATAGTTGACTTTTGAGTAAATGAGTCTTTTTATGAATTTCGTTGGTTCCATTAGGTCCGGAAGATTGATTATAACTTAGTAGAGTGGTCGGTTCAGTTTTCGAGGGACTCGGGGGTATTTTGATCTTTTGGTTGAAATTCTAACTTAAGGATGTTTAGGGGTTGACTGGGTCAAGATGACCTCATTTGAAAATTCCGAGGGTGCGGATGAGTTCGTAGCGTCGTTTATACATGATTTGCATGTGTGGTTTGTGTCCAGGAGGTCTTAAATGAGTTTCGAGGTGAAGTTGGTGAAAACAAGAATTTTCTCGATTTGGTGTACCATACCGAGCTCTCCTCGGTGGGCTTGGTCTGCAGATGCGAGTAAGCGTGGGGTAAGGGTGGCTGAATCTGCATGTTTTGCTATTTAGGTGGGGTTTACCCCCGCGAATGTTCCTCCGTAGGTATGATCTTGCATCTACAAGGGATTGTCTTGTTACATCTTGGAAAATTCGTGTTGTTTGCATTATGAGTAGACTAACAGAAGCCTAAAGTGGGCATGAAGCTCTTATAAGGTTAAGGAGGGTATTTGATAACTTTAAGTGAGTACCTTAAGGTTTTGGAGTCATATTAATCAATCGAAGTAAATTAGTTGAAGGAATTGGAATTTGAGTCATGTTTTGGAAAGATTTCATATTATTTGAGTTATACATTGTTTAGTAAAGCCTTGAGGGGGATATATATGTCCCCTTAGATGGTTAATGAAGTTTTATACAAGTGCCAAGAAGGTTCCATAAGGATTGGAGGTCAAACTAATCGAAAAGAACGCATTTTCACGGAACCGAGGAAAATGGGGCCATATGCGGTACGATACTCGCATGTCGGGCCGCATATGGGCAGCAAACTCACCAAATTGGCAGCCCCCACTGCCCAACCTCCACCCCATGGAGAGGAGGGGAGATGCGGCCGCATATCCCATATGCTGAGCCACATCTCCACCGCAAGTTGGTGCGGGGGGGCGACTTTGCCACCTTTTTAAATCTCAAAAGACCCCATTTTCATCTCAACCTCCCACACTTATTTCCCCACACTTCCAGAGAGTTCTTTAAGGTTCCATAACACTCTAAACCTTTCCATATACTCAAGAGAGAAGATCAACATCAAAACGTCAAAGATAATCCATGGAAGGTGATTGTTCTTGTTTCTCTCCAAAGTTGTGATGAACTTGGTTTTGGAAGGAGTTGAAGAGTGAGGTGGAAGGTCCTACTATAAGGTATGTTCTACATCTTATTTACATGGTTGAGTTGATGTAAAGGTTTAGTAACTCTTGAAAAGGAAAAGAATTAAAGTGGAAAGTCATAAAGTGTTAAAGTGAAGAAGATGACTATGAGATGAACATGAAAAGAGATTTTTGGATAAATTTGAGATTAAATTGAATATAACTTCTTGGTTATGATATTGCGGATGTTGTTATTGTTGTTTGGGAGTTGTTTTGTAATATGGTGGAAGTTGATAAAATAGGGAAAATGCTGCCCAAATTTTGTTAGCTCGTTAATTATATTAGTTTGAACTTAATAGTGTTTTAAAGACTTAACCTTAGCATGAATCCTCTTGAATGTAGATTTTACGGACTTTGGAGGAGAACATTAAGTAAATTAGGAGACGTAAAGGTACGTTAAGGCTAACCCTTTCTTTCCAAAGGCATAATTTCCTTATTGTGAATCCTTCTAAGATGTCTGTAATGCTCTATTCCTATAAAATGCTACAAGCTCATGACTTTCAAGATTCTTGAGATATCATTGACTAAAGTTCTTTATAGTGATAATGATAATGATGATGATGAGGATGGTAATTCCATAATAGAACTCGGGGGCTTACCGACTTTAAGCCACCCTGATAGAGTTGTAATGTTTCCTTTGGATACTCGTGTATGTCATCTATGTATATAGTTATTATTGTGACATCGAGCTTATATGGCCGAGTATGACATCAATTGCGCGCACACCACTACAATTGGGTATGGATAACACCGAGCCGTGTTATAGTCGGGTACGGACAATACCGACCCTTGTTATGGCTGGGTATAAGGGACACCGAGCCTATAGGGGTCGGGTACGTACTTGTATATAGGTATATGTATGAGATGTTTCCTTTAGAGAAAGGTTAAGTAAGCATGAGGAACGTCTTAAGTGGTATTATGAGGTATAAATTGTTCTTTTATCTTACGTTATTCTTCATGCTTTTATCATGTTACTATTCATGCCTTACATACTCAGTACATTATTTGTACTGACGTCCTTTTGTTTTTGGATGCTACGTTCATGCCCGCAGGTAGACAGGGAGACAAACCAGATCCTTAGGTTGCTTCGTCAGTAATTGCATAGGAGTGCTCCAATTGATCCGGAGCTGCAAAGAGAGGTATTATTCTTTTTGTGTACATATATGGGCATGGCGGGATCCTGTCCCATCTTTATGATATTACATACTCCATGTAGAAGCTCGTAGGCAGATATACATATCTAGATATCCATTGCATTATCGGTCTATATTTTGTATATCATTTTTGGTAGCCTTGTCAGCTTGTTTATATGGGCATAGTTAATGATGTTTGATGGAACTTGTGCCCTTTTTGGTTTGTGGTAATTATGAGCTAGCCATGTGGCTCACCTAGATATGAATATAAGAATATGTTAAGAGGTGCTCGGTAGGTTAGCGCCAGGTGCTCGTCATGGCCCTCCGGTTGGGTCGTGACATGTCTGCAGATGCGGGATCGCTCGTAACGACCCATTTGGTTGTTATAGTGCTTGCGACCCATTTAACCCAATTGACCTTTCCTCGAGCCCTATTAGTACGATGTTGACCTGCGGGGATGGGTGGCATGGTTCCCGAGAAATTCGGGCGAGTTTATTGATGACTTATGTGAAATAGACCCTTAAAGCGAAAAATGGTTAACCGACAGTTGACTTTTGGGTAAACGGACATTTTTCGAAAATCCGTCGATTTCGAGAGGTTCGGATGGTCGATTGTGACTTGGTGGGATGTTCAGTTTGATTCCCGAGGCACTCGGGAGCGTGTTGAGTTACTAATTTGAAAGTTGGTCTTTGGCTATTGGGTGTTGACCAGGTCAATAGATCTCCGTTGGAAATTCTGAGACCATGAATGAGTCAGTAGCGCATTTTAATATATGGTTGCATGTATGGTTTGTATCTAGGAGGTCTCCGGTAATTGTCCGGCTTTGGGTTTGAGTTGGTTAAAACTAGTAAAATTTCTAGTGTCTGGTGCTCGCTGTAGCGGCACTATAACACCTCGTACCTTTAAAGTAAGTCGCATCTATGACTCAGGGATCTCGGAAGCCAAAAAGGGGAGTTTAAGTAAAAAACCGAGACTCGCTCTACAAAGGCCATTCAATGGCTAGAGGGACGGACCGTCGAGTGATCGATGGCCCGTCAAAATGCACCATCCCTAGAACCTCGTTTTGCAAACTCTCTGGACTTGCTCAGACTACTGACAAAGACGGTCGAATTGACGGACCTTCAATGATGCACCGTCCTTTCCACCGTACTTTTGCTTAACGAAATACGCTTCTCTGATTCCCTCTGATTTGCATAAAAGACGATCCAATCGACTGGCCATCGACATGCTGACGGTCCGTACTTACTGGTATTACGGCACCGTCGAACAGCAAACAGTATAAATACGGGACTTGATTCTAAAAATCAGTTTACACAATTCCCAAGCCCTAGAACGAAGGTTTTCTCTTCCCAACCACCTCCTACATCAAGGTGAGTCCTTTCCATATATTTCCAGGAGATTCTTTCATAGTATAATCAATTCCTAAGCGAGCTCCACTATTCTTAACCTAGGGTTTTCAAGAAAACCCATCGCAAGGATTCACGATTAAAGCTTTTGGGACTCTTCTCAAGTTCAGACCATTAGTTACAAATTTTGGAGCATTAACAGATATGTAGAGTTTCTATCTACGTGGGGAACATCATTGTTGTTCCCCACGCCACATTATTCCATGATTATAGGAAGTTCACCCAAAACAAGGGTTCTATACATGTTTATGATAACCCTAAGTACATGTACCATGATATACCATGTTTGTATTAATAATTCGATATTGTGTTCTTGATATTCCATTTTGGTTATTGAGAATCTGTCTGTAATCCATGATGTCATGCCCCAAAATCCACCCTAGATGTAACAGGCATCCGATGCTATGGATAACACCGGAAACACCTTATGAATCAATAAATATCTAATCGTTTCTGTTAAACAACCCATCTTAAAAAAAATATGAAACAAGTCATTAATAAATTGGATAAAAGAATAACCATACTTAGAGATAATTCAGCGGAAGTCAAATCAAATACTTAGTTAATAAACGTGGAAAAATGCCTCAACGATTCATACGAGACTCGAACACACTACCCACAATCTGATAACTATCTATGGAGCTTCTAAGATAATGAATAAATATCTAACTCATCCGGACGCAGCCCGGAACTGAAATGCAAAAAAAAAGTAAGGATAGAATGGTGCCCCGCGAAAAATCACGTGGGCTCACCGAATGGTCTCGAAAGCAGCAAGTTCTCCTAAGTCATAGGCGTATCACGAACCTTCTATTCTATGTTACTTGACACACCATCAAAAATAACAATGGCATGCCTGGGTACTGGGTACTCAGTGAATGTCCAAGGGGTAATAGTTAGTAAAACCAAAGTAAAGTAGTAAAATTAATAAAACGATATCAATACAAACTGTTCGAACTCCGGAGAATTAATAAGCTAGTAAACTAGGGAAGTCACTAATAAGAGTTAACATACAGGAATATATCAAGTTCTACTTATGTTACCGTTCACATCATTATATGCTTCATTTACGAACTCAAGGTTTCCACAAAGCCACTCCACAATGAACAAAGATACAAAAGAAGCCACTCATAGGCAACCAAAATATGAAACAAGCCACTCACAGGCAAACCAATCAGTCCATACTCCGAGCTACGAAACCACGAAGGCTAATTGTCCTACGGACTAAGACAACAATGGGATGCCTTACTATATGCCTCGGAGGTCAATGGCGTCCTGCGGATTGACATAGCAATAATTGTATCGATACTTTAGGATCTATAACGGCTAATCGTCCTCTGGACTAGCACAGCTTGCCCATACAGGACCAAACACAACCAAAATATAGATCATGGCATATTAGCCGAATTAGCAATCATTTCTTAGAGCCGAATTTCACTTCTTAAATAATTATCTCAAGATAGAGGCATTTCAAGTCATAACTGATTTAGAATTCTTATTTAATTCAATTATTCAATTTCAAGTTCAAGAAACCCATTCAACAACAAAACAAGTTTAAGGTCCAACCTTTAGAAAAATGAGTTTAATCATCCAATAATGGGAAAAAAATGAGTTTCACAAGGTAGTATAGTTTATATAAGGTTCGATGCGGGCATGACCCTACACACGCATGACCTTGTCTAAAGAAATCATCTTTAATTCCAAAAGAACTTCCACCAAACAAGAGTTTAACCCACAAAAA
>NW_026722257.1:0-10420 GCF_029784015.1 Lycium ferocissimum | reverse complement strand
CTAAATAAAATTAATTCATCACTTCCACCTACACTACTATATTATTTCCACATTCACAACTTCAACCAAAATCATCAAACTTTCATTTCCAATATAGGGTCCATAATAACCACAACTAGAATACTACATAAAACTTAATTAATTTTGCCCACAATACATGCATACGGCCACATGCATATACAAACCACCATGCAAACTTCCTATTTTCATGAATTCTATCCATTCACCTACCACAACATAAACAAACTCTTCATAACATATAAAATGGGATTAAATCTCACCTTTCCTCCTTAACTTCTTCACTTGTCCAAGGTGTGGAATCGTCGAAACGAACGTCCTATCTTCCGAAATAATTATACCACGTTGTAGAGGACCCTTGAATTAGTATAAATACATGAAGAAAATAATTTTTGGAGCAAGATTTCATGGGGCTAAAAATTGCCCCTCATGGCCGAACCCTCTTGTCTCTCCTTCTTTTCTTCTTTTTTTTTTTCTCTTGCTTCTTCAATTAGAGTGATGAATAAGTAATCACCCTTGCATATATATATATATATATATATATATATATAAGCATGTGAGGGGCACATGCTCCTTTATTATTTTCCATTTTTCTTTTTCTTTCTAGAATTTTCTTTATTTTCTTGATTTTTCCATCATGGTCAAAGACCAATGTCTTCTTTTGTACACTTTAGTCCCCAAAATAATGTGGGCATATGCCCATGCCCACGTGACCAACATGAGAGTTTTCAGAATTTTCTTGAGCATTGTGAAATTACCATTTTTACCCCTTGACTTCCACATTATTTCCATTTTTGTCCCCAACCTTCCGCATTATTTTCACATTACATTTTGCGAATTTCTCTTCTTGCCCCTAGCCTTTCTCAATATTTCCGTCCAATAATATTCATAAATAATATTCATAACCAACTTATGCACAAAAAAAAAAAAAAATTTGAAAATAGTCTCGTCCTTAACTTCTCACCATTTTTCCCAACGTCCGAACATACGAAATACGGGCTGTAACAGAAGAAATACCAAATCAAATATCAAACCTGTGCTGAAAAATATACAAATAATGCAAATCAAAATCGTACATAGCGGCACCGGGAACGCGTGGCTACCACCCGACCTTTGGTGCATGACACAACACATACTCGGAAGGTTTCAAATCTCCGTACAAACCCCAAACATATCATATCACACATATCATATCGCGACATAGCCAGCGTCAATGAGAACAAATCATATCATTAGCCATATCATGACATAACTCCGTATACGGTAACTGACCACTATGGCGAGGTCTCGGAAACGAAACACAACATACGCGAATTTATCATAGAGCGCACGATTACAAAGCCGGCCGAAGGTCAAACGAGACGAAACCATAATCATCGGCGCGAGCGAGTAGTGCGAGAAATCGTGATGCATATTAAAAATAAATTTCGAACTCAACACATAGTTTCATGTACATATATCTATATTAACATTAGATAACTCAAAATAAGTATCAAGTCGATCGGGGTTCATATTTAAAAGTCGCGGGCTCTTAAGTTATCAATTTTCAAAAAAATACATCGTAGGTCGTTTTCGAAAAATCTAGCATCATATTTTTAAAAGCGTTCAATTAATATCTTAGGATGTTTCAAACGAACCTTAGAGTCATAGTAAATGTTTCCTTTTCATATCCATACGAAAATAAGACAAATAAACTAAATAAGGGAATTTCTCGGGACACGGGGACCCATATCGGAGTCGAGCGGGGCGGCGGAACATAAATTGCAAACATTAGGCTCCTAAGGTCCTTCGTAAAGGAGTTTTGGAGCGAATCAAATGCGTTCATGAAAGGTTACAAGGTTTGCGCATTTCTTTTAGCCGAATATGAAGTTTATAGTTCAATAGCGATTTGAATGAATAGTACTCAAAAGCAAACTCGGATTTCAAAGGCGAACTATTCTCGAGTTTTCGATCTTAACCTAGTATGACTAGGACATGCCAAAAAGAAGGAAAGGTAGGCTTTACATACGCGTGCGTCTTACGCTCGCTTAAACTCAATTCCGTTTAAGTCCGGGGCTCTGAATGGTCAAGATTACCAAAAGGTAGTCATAGATTCTAAGTATTCCACTTAAGGTCATGTTGGTCTACCGAAATTTCGGCAGCACTTCCCCTATACATATGACATCCCGAAAATCATCTCGGCTCAAAATATCAACAACAACAATAACAACATCAACAATCATCATAAACTACATTATAGCACAAATAGTCTCCTTTCACATAGTCAATAATTTCATCCAAACTTCACATAATCAAAATATCAACATTTTCATATTCATTAACTAATTCAATTTTATTCAAACATATTCCAATAACGTTCCAAACAATATTCATAAATTCAAGCATTCCCGCCAATTTCATATTCTATCAAAAGCACAAATGCAACACGCCTCAAATCACATTGTTTTCCTTCCAAACTCATCAACCAATAATCATAATTCACATTTAAGACTTTAATTCCCCACTTACATAAAAAATCATATAAATTCATATAATTTCTCATAATCACGTACAAGCCGATTTCAATGCCAATTCAAGTCATTAAACCTTCATTTGCATTACTAGGATCACAACAACACAACTAACAAACTAATTGAACTTGAATTCATTCTCTTCCATATGGATATGGCTCACGGCCAACCATGCTTTTCACACATGCACACGCCATGCACACACACACCACACTTTCGCAATTCATCTAATTCTAATCATTATAACATATAAACTCATTCCATAACTTCAAACATAAAATCCATACCTTTCTTCAAATTCAACTTTCCGCGCTCTTTCGCTCAACTAATTATACCACGTTGAAGAGCGTCTTGAGCTGTTAAGAATTCAGAAAGAACAAGATTTTGGATTAGTAGAAGCTTGAAATTTTTTTTCTTTCTTGTTGTGGTTCGGCCGAATATTTTTATCCTTGCTCTCTCAAATTTTTTGTGTTGTGTGATTTCTCTTGAATGTTCCATGACTTAGCATCATATATATATATAATACACCCTTCATTAAGTTGTCACATGTTGATCACATGACAACTTAATAGATTTGGGCCATAATGACGGCCACCTAGTTTGGGCCTCAAATTTCTTGTTTTGTTTTAGAGCCTGATTCATTTAAATCTCATTTTGTAATTTAGAAACTAATTTCCAAAATTCCAAATTTGCCCTCGGCCTTCCCCGATGTCCTTACACCAATAATTTCATAAACGGACATAAGCATACGTAACAAAAGTGGAATTCTTGCCTTGCTTAACACAAGTCTTAATTATTCTCATAATTTACGAATTGTAAAAAATGCGGGACGTAACATGGGTGTAGGCCGTGTGTGTATGTGTTGTGTAGAGTGATGGAATAATGTTCATGTAGTAGTTGAGTTGATATGGTTACGTATTTTGTGATGAAAATAAGAGTATGTGCATGTTAATGGTTGTTGTAATGTATGAAAAGAATGGAAATCCATGAAAATTTATATAATATTGTTGTTGTGGCCGAATGGTATAGGGTTTTGGTAAATCATGGTGAATCGACGTTATTTGACATTTTAGTTGTTGTCGTTATGAGTTATGTAATGAAGATGGAAGGTTGTTGTTGAAGTTAGTATACATGAATGATGATGAAATGTATGGTTGTTGTTAAATTGGAAAGTTTCGGGTAAAGAAATATGTTAATTGAGTTGTTGGAATTGAATATAGGAAATGAATTGAATTGAATTCAATTGAATTGAATCGTAAGTGTTGCTTGAATTCTCGGGTTTGTTGTTGTTGATTTGGGCCGAGCCATATTCTCGGGACGATATATTTACGGGGAAATCTTTGCCCGAAATTTCGGTAGGCAAGTGTTATCTTAAGGTTGAACTTCTAAATGCTCAATTAATATTTGGTGAATGTGACCAATTTGTAGATTTTGGTGGTTGAAACTTGAGTTTGGAGGAGCGTAGAAGACGAAAAAAGGTATGTAAGACTTCACTTTCCTTCTTTGGCATGTCTTAGACGTCATAGGCTTGAATGCGTGTCTCGGGGACTACTCTAATCCTAGAAATCCGAGATTGAAATTGGTTACTATTCATTCAGTAGAATTGAAGTAAATGTTCATGAATAGTTGAAAGAAATGTCTAAACACCCGAACTTGTATGAATAAGACCACCACCCTAAGACTCTCATAAGTAATGCTATGAAACGTATTATACGTAAATTGTGTACGCCACCTCATTTGACTCGAGGTGGGCCCCTTATTCCCGAATTCCCTCTATTTTCCCATTTGGCTTATTTCCGTACTATAGTTAATGGAAGACCTTGGTTGCCATTCCGACTACCAAACAATAATTTGTGTTAACTAATCCCTCGATTCAAGGCATGATTTTCCTTCCTAAAAGTTTACAAATGTTTTTCAAAATATTCCTTTTTCTTCAAAAACCAAGTTTTACATTATTGAAAGTTCTTATGACTAAAACAATGACTATGATTCTATGATGATCATGATGATGTTAAGTATGAGAAAATGACTATGACACGACATGACATGACATGATATGACACGACATGATTTGATATGAGATGATATGCTATGACAGGACACGATATGCTATGACATGACATGATATGCTATGACTGATGTTCTCTTAATGATTCATGTTCTTGGTAGTCTCGCCTTATGATTATCGATCCTTCAAGGTGAGACAAAGCGGCCATGATTACTCCATAATGCGATCGGAGGTTTCCGACCTTTCGTCCTTTCCGATGGATACATGACTTTCTTTGGGCTCTCGTAAATGCCATACTGTATATGGGTTGGGGGGATGGGATACATGTATATGTGGGGAATGGGAAGGGAAACATGTTTCATTGCCACAATTAAATTTTGGCGTTATCATCCCGGACGCGGGATTTATGGGCGATTTATGGGGCGGCGACGTATTTCGGCACTATGTGGGTGGCCCGGCTTGTTCGGCGCTATGATCCACCGTATGACCGGACAAGCGTGCATAGCGTCGCCCCGGGGGCAACCTGACTTTACGATTATATGATCCCTATGTCTGGAATTCTGAGTTTACATGATATGCTCTATACGTACGAGTTACGACTTACACATGACATGTTCCATATGCGCGACTTACTTTCTTATACATGATATGCCTCACATGTACGGGATACCCTCTCTTTACACGATATGTACTACGTCTCCATCTTTGTTATTGCACTGATTACGTTGCTTTCTATGTTATCATCCATGTCTTACATACTCGGTACATTACTTCGTACTACCCCTCTTCTTCGGGGGCTGCGTTTCGTACGCGCGGGGTGAACCCGGATGAGGCTGAAGCTAGCATAGAAGATGTCCGGCGGGATTGGCGGGCTCCCTTTGTCTGAGTCTTTGCCCGAGGTCGGAGTATATGTGCCATGATGATTTGTTTAGAGTTAGAGACTTTGCGAGCCAGTCGTGGGTATTGGGTTGTCATGTGTAAGCGGCTCCGATGTAGATATGTTATTATGTTTCGTGTCTTGATCTTATATGATATCGATTCTATTTATGAAAAAAAAATTCTATGTATTCATTTCTTACTAATTCATAAGTTCATAGGTATAATAAGAGTAAGCGGGTTCGCTCGGCTCGAATATGTGGGGTCGGGTGCCTATCACACCTATAGTAAAGTCGGGGTGTGACCATCCTACTACATATAGCTCGCTTCAGCATACTTTATTTCATGATTTTCATCCATATTAACATACTACAATATGCACATACAACCTTTATAACATACAAAGCATAAATGATTCTTACCTTTCTCTTGATTTCCCAATAGCCTAGGGTTTCCAAAAGATGAAAAATAATGGGTTGATCGCTCCAACGACACCTCCGCGCTTTACTTAGGGACCTCAATAGTGGGTTTTTGCATCATCAAAATAATTTTAGAAGGACAAGAATAGAAGTTGATTTTCCTTGTTCTAGCGAGAACAAGGCATTTATGTTTCTTGACTTCTTGTTTTTTCTAAGTGTGGATGAAATGAAAATAAAGACTAGTTGACATCTTTTATCACTTAAATGAAGTGTACGATTTCCTTGGCCCATTAATGTGTTGTTCCAATTAAAATTGAACACAATTTGTGTGGGCCAACACCCCTATACACGGCCAACCATGGAATTTGTGGATGATTTTCAACTTCCAATTTTATCACTTTTGGTCCCAAATTTTCTAATTGTTCCATGCAACAAATTCATGCACAACTTATATCTCAGAAATAAAAATCGAAGGTCAAAAATCCAGACTTTGTATCCTAAATAGTTTTTGTCCTTAACTTATCATAATTAGTCGGATTGTTCCAATGTACCAAATACGGGTTCTAACATCCTCCACCCCCGCTTTAGAACATTCGTCCTCGAATGTTAGATTAACACCGGTCATACAAACCATTTAGGGTTTCTACTTCAACTATCCAACAATACATTCATTTATCAAACAATAAAGTCAAGTAGAGGATTGGATTACTGTAGGCTGCGAAAATAATGAGGATAACTTCTTAACAACTTGTGTCCTCAGCTTCCCGAGTCATTTCCTCTCGGTTATTATTCGCCACGAGCACCACAACGAAGCCACGTCTTTGTTCCGCAACTTTCTTCTGACGATCCAATATGGCTATAAGTGCTCCTCATAGAATAGCTCCTCTGTGACCTAAATATCATCTACGGGAAATACTGCGGAGGGATCAGAGTACGTTACGAACGCCAGAAAACATAATCTGGGATGCGCGGCTCCCGAATCGGTGGCCAGTCCCTAACTCATAGGCAACCTTGCCTGTTTTACGAATAATTTGGTAAGGCCCAATATATCTCGGACTAAGCTTCCCTTTCTGCCCGAATCTCATAACACCTTTCATAGGTGACACCTTGAGAAAACCCGTCGCTAATACGAAACTCCCGAATCGACGGCGATTATGCGTATGATTTACGTAGGCTGCGGGGCGCAATAATCTCTCTCGAATCAGTTTCACCTTATCCACGGCTGTTGCTTGGACCACATACGGGCCAATCAACTCGGTCTCCCCAACATCGAACCAACCGATCGGTGACCTACATTTTTACGCATACAATGCCTCGTGGGTGCCATCGAATGCTTGGGTGGTAGGCCATTATTGCATAAGCAAATTCAACAAGCGGCAAATGGTCGTCCCGGCTACCTGCGAAATCAATAACACGGGCACGCAACATATCTTCCGGTGTACGAATAGTGCGCTCGGCATCCGTCGGACGAGGATGGAATCTTTGTGCGAGACTCACTTTGCTCCCCGATCACACACTGAAAGGATCTCCGGAAATTAGCGTGAGCTGAGCACCTCGCCGGAGATGATAGATACGGGAACTGCGCGCGAAGTCGCACAATCTCCACGATATAAAGCCTGGCATAATCTCGGTGAGTAGGTGATGGGACCGGAAGAAAATGGCGATTTTGTCGTAGATCCAACGATAACCCAAATAGAATCATCCCCAGGTGCTTTGATGGCTTGTAATAAAATCCATATTAATGATCTCCCAACTTCCACCGACGGTATCTCCGTCTCTGTAGCCAGCCCGGGCTTACGGTGCTCGATCTTAACTGTGGCAATTCGGACAGCGACGACGAACTCGCTGTGTCTCTTTTCATACCATCCCCAATATAGACATGCGAGATCATGGTACATCTTCGTCGACCACAGGTGAACGACTATCGGGCATAATGTGCCTCGCCGCCCAACATCGGCACGGCCACACGCGTCGAATGCACCAATCTGCCCATGACGAAATAACACTCAATCGGGTGAAATCTCAAACGGAGTCTTCCTTGTGCTTGAGGCTGCATCCTGTCTTGTGCCGGAATAGGATCCTGCATGCGTGTCGCTTAATATCTTCGTAATAGAGGACTCGGCAATACCTCGAACGAAGCCTAACATCTCGGGAATCGATAACGAACCCCAGGCCCGGCCAAGTGATGAATATCGCGAACCATTTCTTTTCTCCCCGATGGCTTGTGCTGTTGGGGGCATAGACTTGCGACTAGCCAGTGAAATGCCTTACACAACATTAGCTTTCCCCGGATGGTAGAATATCAACATCATAATCTTTTAACAACTCTAACCACCTCTGCTGCATGAGAGTTCAGCTCCTTGGCAAAGATGTCTTTGGAGGCTCTTTATGATCTGTATAAATATCAACGTGAACGTATAAGTAATGTCTCCCACATCTTCAAAGCATGAATCACGCGAAGCGACTCCAAATCGTGGTGGGATAATTGTTTTTTCATGTTTTCACAGTGTAGAAGCATAGCTGTCGCACCTGCGGGTGTTGCGTCGACACACGCTGAGGCAACGATACCGAGAGGCATCACGATAAATCACGTATCCACTCTGCGCCCTCGGGAAGTGTCGGGGCCCGGAGGGCGCTAGTCAACTTCTCTTTCGACGAGCGGAAGCTACGCTCGCAAGCATCGACCCGCGGGGAAACTTGGCTCCCTGCCGAGTCGGCCTTGTCCAAAGGCGGAAATCGAAGCAAATTTCTCTACGAATCTGCGGTAATAGCAGGCGATCCCGAAGAAAACTACCTTGCACCTGCGGCGTCGTGGTCTGGGCCGATTCTTTGCGATCCTCGATCTTCGGGAATCCTTTGGACGCCGTCGATGTGTCACGACCCAACCCCGTAGGCCATGACTAGTGCCCGAGCCGGACACTCGTATACTGCTTGTCTATGGTCGCTGTACTAGCATGAACGAGCTGATATAAGTATAAAGGCAAAACATGTGCAAGTGAAGCTACTGTCTCGAAGAGTTACGGCCTATAACGGTTAATATCGCGCAAAGAGTGACGAAATTTGTCATATATATATATATATGAGAACACCCCGTCCAAACACGCGTAGGAGGCTACTGTCTGTGAAATTTGCCGTGATAACATATTTATTTCATGGCGACAAAGCTGCCACTACAAATAGGTACGCCCCAAACACAAGTCATAACCATATAACAAAACAACAACCACGCATGAACCCCTGCTGACATTCTGAGACCTCACAGAGTGGCCAGGTGACGTCATATGACGGGACGGAGACCCGTCATTCCTTACTGAACGACAACATATGTACATATCAAAAGGTTATACCACGAAACTATGCTTTCCGGAACAAGGAGCACTGCAAAAATCATTGGATGGATCTCTAGACGCGGATCCCGGCAATCGTCTGCACTGCGGGCATGAGCACGGCCCCCGAAGAGGGGTCGATGCGAATATGTGCGAGTATGTAAAGCATGAAACATAGTAAAATGGAATCTCATATACGAGACAAGGTGAGCAGGATTCAGCCTTGACAAACGAGAATTTCATAAAACTTGCCTTTGAGCATGCTTCATGCCTTATCGCTCTCATATCAATATCATATAGTATTTCATAATCAAGGATTTATAATCATTACGTATATCACATATGCACCAACGTGTCTAGGCCCTCACAGTGAGGGACTCGGTAATTTTAATCATAACATCATAAACATAAGCGTATACGTGTCCCGGCCCTTCGATGGGGACTCGGTAATGACAGATGTATGCCTCCTGGCCTCCACGTCCACCAAATCATCATATCATCATACCATCATCATCATCATATATATATATATTGTTACACCTCGCATTTCGTGCGTATTCGGAAAAACTAGAAGCAATATGGAATCTTTAGGAAATAAGGCCTTAATTGGTTATTATTCAATGTGCATGTGATTTTTGAGGAAATATTGACGTGGAAATATTAAAGAAGCGTAAGGGCAAAATGGTAACCTTGGAAATTAGTCCGTGAATTTCCGAAAACGACTCATCGTCAATTGGGCCTAAGGAACCAAGTGAAAAAATTGAAGAAATTAAGGCCCAAAAGGGGACAAGGTGGCCGGCCATGTATTGTGCCCAAGTCCATAATGATCATGTGCCTTGCACATGATCAACTAAATTATATAAGAGATTAAGGTTCAAGAATTTTCAGAAAACAAGAACAAGAGAGAAACAAAAAAAAAAAAAAGAACAAGAAGAGTATTCGGCCACCGCCTCCAAATTCCCACCTTCCAAAATTTTGATTCCAAAATTGTTTCCTTGTGGTCTCCATACTAATTCAAGGTCCCTTTTCGACGTGGCGCAGTTGCTTCGGAAGATTGAGCCTCGGTTTGGTCGGTTGGACAAGTTGTTTCATTGAAAAGGTTTGAAGAACAGGTGAGAATTCATCTTTTTTCTTTTATGCTAAAATGATTTGGTTGTGTTTGTAATGCATGGAAATGGAGTGAAAGGGTAGAAAAAAAGGAAGTTTGCAAGGGGACAAAATGTAGTGCAGGTAGGTAAAAGTTTTTGGGGGTGAAAGAAAATT
>NW_026722256.1:0-7452 GCF_029784015.1 Lycium ferocissimum | reverse complement strand
ACATATGGATAATTCTCATTCATTTCTTCACACTACAACCACCAACATACTACATAGGACTTAATTCATCACTTAAACATAACACAACACACACACACTTCACATGGCCAATCTTCACTCACATGGCCTCAACTCTAACATACTATATTCCATGAATTTCCTTCATTTTAGCATACTACAACATACATACAACCTTTATAACACATAAAACATAATCAAATCTTACCTTTCTTCCTTCAACTTCACAATAGGCTAAGGTTTCCAAGGATGAAAACTAGCGGATTGATCGCTCCAACAACGCTTCACGCTACTTAGGGACCTCAAAATAGTGGGTTTGCATCAACAAAATAATTTTGGGAAGGCTAGAAATGAAGTTGATTTTTCTTGCTCTTGGCCGAGAACAAGCTTTTTGTTCTTCAACTTCCTTATATTTTTTCTAAGTGTTGTAATGACTAAATGAAGACTAGTTGATCATCTTTTGCCATTATATGAAGTGCACACTTGTCCTTGGCCCACACCATGTGTTGGAGCAATTAGAATTGAACACAAAATGGGTGGGCCAATTCACATGACCACACGGCCAAAGATGATGCAAACGCATGATTTGCAAGTTCCATTTATTCCATATTCTCGGCCCCAAATTTTCCTAATTGTTCCATGCAACAAATTCATGCACAACTTATGTCTCAAAATAAAATCGAAGGTCAAAAGTCCCGACTTTGCATCCCGAAATGGTTTGGTCCCTAACTTACCATAGTTAATCCGAGTTGTCCCAATGTACAAAAATACGGGATATAACAGTATGTGAGATCTTAGATTAAAATAGAGTACTTACTAGATCAGTACAACATTTGCTCATTTAACATATAGATATCGCTCTTTCTTTTTATTTTCTTTCTGTGTTCTTTTAGCATAGACGAATTTCTAGTATGTGTATATATATATATATATATATATATATAAGTGGGTCCTCATCAAGTACTTATGTTATATATGAAAATAAGAATTAGTTGTTTAATAATCTTTACATTATTTTATTTATTATCGGATTTTTGTTTGGTTTATGTAAAAAGTTTATCAATTATAGTATTAGTTGTATAATCAAATGTGATTAACATAATTTGCATAAACAATTAAAAGTTAATATATAGTTATTGATTTCACATATCTCGAAGAACAAAAAAAGTTAGTTTTTATAAGTTCTGCAGCTATTCATCTTGAAATTTCAATTAATTTGTTCAAAATAAACTTTATACGATAAACTAATTGTTAGATATTCAAAATAGAGTTTTTTGTTTGTTGGGGTATATGTTCGTGAAGTAAAAAATAAAAAAGAATGAGAGTAAAAGCACATGAAGATAAATTAATCATCTGAAAAAAGAAATAAAAATAAATATTTATAAAATTCCCATTATCATTTTAAAATACAATTTCATCTATTTTTTTTAAATATGTGAAAAGAATATATGTTTTTGCTTACCTTTGTATGTTTTATTATAAAGTTCCTCACTTAAATTCTACATCATAATAATATCAAAGAAATTTATGATACTTTATGTACTAATCTTCTTTGGATTGACCATAGAAAAAGCCTAAATACATCAAGTACATCGAGTGTTTTGTTTATTGTTGTATTTTAAGTCAAAAATTCATTATTCTAGTTATTAGGTGAAATTATTTTAAATCACATCTTTTATTTCCAACTATGCATGTAACAGTAATAAGGTTTTAAACATTGTTTAATATATGCTGAATTTACCTCTCTTCTCAAATTAACATTATTTGTCATGTCATATATTCATATTAATTCAAGTAAATGGAGAAATCATAAATTTTTAAGAGTTTTGGGATGGGTTCGAATTAAATATATTAAAATTACATACCACTTCCTCCATCCTGATTTATGTGACATTTTTTTTCTTTTAGTCGGTCCCAAAAAAAATGATATTTTTCTATAATAAGATAATTTATAGTTACACAAATATCTATCTCTTATTTTAAAATAAAAGTCTGAAAAAACTCTTTCTTTCGTAACCTCTATGCGTAGTCAAATCCATCACATAAATTGAGACGTAAGGAATACAATAATTTTTTTATTTGGGATATCCTTGAGAGGGGGGCCATAATCTCCCTAATAATGCAACATACAAATGGATTTTGCCTCAAATTGATGGAGAAATGAGAACTCCAATGTTTAAAAAAAAAAAAAAATTAATTATGCCCTTTCAGGCCTTTTTTTTTTTTTTTTTTTAAATCAACGAAGTCCAAACAAAAAACAATGGGTAGGTCCAAAAGTGACCCAACCCCAAATAATAAACATTGTTGGAATGTAAATCTGGCCCATATGGACCCGACCAATCCCTAATTGAAAAATCCCAATTAGGAAACTTGACTTTGCCCTGTTAGGGCAAAAAACTTTCATTTGCTGCTTTTTCGGTCTGTTGTCGTCGACTCCATCCTCTCCTCTAATAATGAAATCTCGATTGCCTCATCCGTTGTTTCTTTGTACCACTTTGAAGATCTTGAGGTAAAATTTCACATTTGTATCTATCTTGTGTTTCTTTTCCATCTCCATTTTTAAGCTCATAATTTTTTTTTTGTGGGAATTCCGCTCTGTATGTTTAGGGAACACTCGATTGTTCATCTCCTCCATATTGCAGCACCAATTGAAGATAAACTCAGGTATCTTATTCTTACTTCCTCTATTCTTCAGCTGCTTCTCTATTCCTTGTAACTCGTGACATGCTCTTGAGTGCATCTTGTTATTTTCTGTTGATCTTCTTGTTTGTATGATATATGTCGAAATTCCTTTATGTATTGGAAACTTCGAGACTCATCACACATTTGACTGGTCCATTTTGTGCTCACGAAAACTTGGTCCTTTCCCATCTGGCTTTGTTGTGCTGAAATATGTTAGTGAAATCCCTTAGAGCTGTAACCTGCTATTTTGTTTTTGTTGTGCTTTTGTATCAATTTTTTTCTTTCATATGTCTGTGCTGATATATGTATTTTTTGTTGCACCTAGACCTACAAAAAAGAAAACAAAATTAGTACAAAATACGACCATGTTCTCCTCCCATTGGATTTGAACATAATGATAAAATAATCTGCTCCTCTTCTCATCCCTTGTCCCTTCCTTTTGTCACACCCCCTTGAATTCTGTCCATCATCTCTGCGTTAGATCTATCTCCCTTCATCCTCTAGATCTGATTCTCAAATAGGGCACTTGTGATTTATCCTTTGTTGAGGATCTTTCTACAAATTGACTTCAAGTCATGAAAAGTTTCGCAATGCACTGAGGCTTTATCCAAAGCCTGATTTGCCAAAGCATCTGCCAACTTCTTTCCCTCTCTAAGTATATGACTGAAAGAAGCATTCATATTTCTTCTCAACTCAATTATCTCTTCAATCCATAATGCAATGCCCCATGGTGTTACATCTCGGAAATTTTAAGTTGTTGCATTATGAGTAGACTAATGTAAGCCTAAAGTGGACATGAAGTCCTTATGAGATTAAGAAGAGTATGTGATAACTTTAAGTGTGTACCACAAGATTCTGAAGTCATATGAATCGGTGGAATTAAGTTCGTCGAAGGAAGTAGAATGTGAGTCATGTTTGGGAAGATTTCGTAACAATTGAGTTATAATTTGTTTAGTAATGACTTGAGGAGGAGCTATAAATTCTTGGATGGTTAATGAAGTGTTACACAAGTGCGCAAGGTTCCAGGATTGGGAGTCAAACGAACCAAAGAGAACAACTTGTCGGATGGGAGCATTTTGACGGGGATATGGAATTTGATCGCCCATCAAATGGTGGAGCTCCACCTTGAAACAATCCACGAAGGCCTACTTGGGCAGAGAGGCGTTTTAACGGTGCCTTTTGACGGACCGTAGGAATTTTGACGGTCCGTCAAAGTGGGCGTCAAATTGCTCGATGGGTTTTTAAGTGACGCTTTACATATTTCATTTTATATCATTTGGACTCATTATTTCCCCAAATCAGATTCTAGAACTCTCCAAAACCCTCTCTCCAAGTCCATAAACTTATCCAAGCCAAATCTAAGAGAATCAAGAGATTCAAGTACCCAGGTATTGTTGTGTTTTACCAACTCAAGATTTCCTTTGGCGTTGATTTCGGGAGACTTCACTCTTAAAGGGAAGTAAGTTGATCCAAGGCTTATTCTTGTGTGATTAAGGTAAGTTTTTACATTTTTTGCATATGGTTAAGGTTGTTTGATTGTTATACCATATGGTTGAAGGAAGAAAAGTGGAAAGAGAGTCCAAGTATGAACTTGAGGATATTAAGAGCTATAAGTTAACTTGAATTATGATTCTTGGCATGTTATGAGTATAATCTTGATATTGGTGATACTAATGATGTTGGGGAAGTGTTGTATGTAAGTATATATGGTGTTGTGTTGTAGCTATTGTTATGCATGATCATGAAAAGAAGTTTTGGGATCGAATCGATCGTTTAACTTGAACGAAGTCTCTTGATTATGGTATTGTTGATAATGTCGTTGTTGTCAGAGTTGTTTTAGAATTTGGTAGAAGAGATGAAATAGAAATGCTGCCCAATTTTCGCTAGCTTACGAATTATACTAGTTTGAACTTAAGGGTGTCTTTGAAGCCCTGAACCTTGTATTAACCTGTAAATGTAGATTTCTCCGGCTTCGGAGAGAACGTTAAGTAGCTAAAGAGACATAAAGGTATGTAAGGCTAGCCCTTCCTTCTCAAGGCATGATCCCCATTGTTGTACACCTATTCATGAAATTCACCATGTCTTCCATGACGCCTCCATTTCTAGAAGTGTTAAAGCTCCTAAGTCTTGATACTCTACGATATTTTGATCTCATCCTACGATAGTTGACCATCTAAGGAAAGATATAGTGATGATGATGTCGATAGATACTTATGTACTTCGTGTATATATATATATGGCTATTTAGTAAGACCGAGCTTATGTGGCCGGGTATGATATCTCATCGCGCGCACACCACTACAGTTGGGTACGTATAAGACCGAGCCTTGTTATGGCCGGGTATGTATAACACCGAGCCTTGTTATGGCCGGGTATGTATGACACCAAACCTACATGGTCGAGTATAGTACTACTATATATGTATGAGTATGTATGGAAGGTTTTCATTAGAAAAAAGGTAAGTAAGTGTGATGAACGTCTCAAGAGGTATAAATGGCTCTACTACTCCATGTTATCCTTTATGCTTTCATAGTGTTATTACTTATGCCTTACATATTCATTACATTGTTCCTACTGACGTCCTTTTATTTGTGGATGTTGCGTCATGCCCGCAGGTGGACAGGGAGACAGACTTGACCCTTAGGCTGCTTATTTAGAGACTACTTAGAGGAGCTCCCTTTGATTTGGAGCTGCAGCTGTTGGTACTATTCTTTTGTGTGTCTATATATATGGGCATGGCGGGGTCCTGTCCCGTCCTTATGATGTTACATACTCTTTCTAGAGGCTCGTAGACAGTTGTGTATAGCTAGATGTCTCTTAGCCTTGTCGGCTCATATTTTTGTATATCATTTTGATAGCCTTGTCGGCTTGTGTATTTACATATATGGGTATGGTGGTTGACGATGATATAAAAGTGCCTTAGCTTGATGGAAAGTGTATTATTGGTGCATAGAGATTTTAAGTAGGTCATGTGGCTCACCTAGATATGATTGTGGAAGTATAATGAGAGGTGCCCGGTGGGTTAGCTCCGGGTGCCTGTCATGGCCCTCCGGTTAGGTCGTAACAAAAGTGGTATCAAAGCAGTTCCTTCCTAGTGTCACGACCTAAACCGATGAGCCGTGACGAGTGCCTGATCACTACTGTCCAAGCACTCCTATGCTTGCATTTACTTCTCACTAACTATCCTGGGCCCATACACAATCTGTAACTGGGCTCTATTGTCTCCCCAACAATCAACACAAGAGACACTGTATCGAGAACTCACGGCCAACACATACATATAAGAATAAATACTGAGAGTAGAAACGCAAGCCGATTAGGCCGCTACATGTTCTGTACAACAAAACAAGCCCCTATGAGGCTGCATAACATCACGACTATACATCACTGTCTATAGACCTCTATAGAATACAGACTGTAGAAGAGACAGGCCAAGGCCCTGCCATACCCATATATGTACATAACAAGATAGCATACCAAAAAGGGCTGAAGCTCCGGTCCAAATGGAGCACGCTGGCTGAAACGGAAGTGAGATCCTACTGGTCTGGCTCGCTCAACTAGTTACCTGATCCTGCGGGCATGAACGCAGCGTCCACAAGAAGGGACGTCTGCACGAACAGAGTACTGAGTATGTAAGGCATGAATAATAACATGTGATGGAAATATAAAGCATATCATGAGATAAAAGAGTAACCTGTACATCTGAGTGCTTTTTAAGGTGGATACCATGCATGCTGAGCTTTTCATAAAATCTTTCTCATGCATATGTATCATGAAAGTGCGGCGGAACGTACAGCCCGATCCGTATGTACATATATAAAATACTGCTGTGGAACGTGCAGCCCGATCCATATATACACATATATTATATTGCTGCGGAACGTGCAGCCCGATCCATATACATATATATATAATAGTGTCGAGGAACGAACGGCCCGATCCATTTAACCATATATCCCATATCCGGGACGATATCATAATATACCAACTGATCAGGTGGCTATGCGTCTATAGCGCCTCACCTTTCCCCATAACCCTACACACACACACATATATATATATATATATATATATATATATATATATAAAATAATAATAATAATAATAATAATAATAATAATAATAATATAATATGAGTGGTATGCATGAGAGCCCAAAGAAAGCTAAAACTCTATTGGAGTGACGTAAGGTCAGTAACGGTCACGCCCCAAAACCCACCCTAGACATGACCGGCATCCGACGTCATGAACAACATCGGAAGAACCTAAACGACACAATAATAACACTTGAACCCGCCAGGTTCAATATTCACCTCAAACAGTTCATAAAATAAATGTAACAAATCATGAATACATGAACTAAATCAGCGGAAGTCTTTATAATTTAAATAATTCAACCAAAACATAATAGTGTGCCCGAAAGAGTTAAACAACAACTCTTCTTCTACCCACATTCGAATGTATACTAAGGAGCTTCTAAGAATAAGGAATAAATGTCTAAATCATCAAGACGCAGCCCGGAAACTAATATAAATAAATGGAATTAAATAAATAGGGTGTCCCACGAATGAAATTTCCAGTGAGCAACTTTCTCTTCCTTACTTTCTATGGTACAAAGGACGGACAGTCGAACAGATCGACGGTACAAAGGACGACCGTCAAACCTTTTTTTCGCGAAACTGTAGTGAATTTTCATTTTGACCATCTCCTATTGGGTCTTTTGCAAAACAGCACGTAACCCAAAAATGGTTAA
>NW_026722255.1:0-8035 GCF_029784015.1 Lycium ferocissimum | reverse complement strand
GGTTAAACCTTACCTTTTTCCTCAACTTCTCACTTAACTCAAGTTGGAAACTTGTATGAATACAAGTTCTTCTTGTTCCACAAATCACTTCACCCTACTATGAACCCTCTAAGGGATTGTTTGGCTATGAAGAACAAGTTGAGAATTCTCTTCTTTTTTTTTTTTTTTTTTTTTTGCTTCGGTTTCTTTCTTTTTTTCTCTAATGGCCGAATGGCCAAGTCTCTTTCTCTCTTTCTTGCTTTCTTGAAGAGTCTGTGGAATTAAGATGAATTAATCATCTTCCCTCATATATATACTTAACCCCCTTCCAATGGAAATTGAACATATAGCCCCCTAGCTTGTCTTGAATTCATTTGGCCATGTAATGCAAATGGGGCCCATGGCCAAGTGGCCTTTTTCTTGAAAATTCTAGCAAATTTCATCCAATTTCATGAAAATATTTTCCCTTGTTCCAAATTTGCCCCTAGCCTTTCTCCGTATTTCCATGAGTCCTTATGCAAATTTACCATTTTACCCCTGGCCTTTCTTAATATTCCAACTTTACAATTTTCCATACGCGACTCATGTCACTTGCCTCGACTTACCCGAGGGTACAAAATACGGGATGTAACAGTGATCAACATAGACTTTATTGTAGGCTTTCCTCGTTATCAGTGTAAGTATGACTCCATATGGGTAATCGTGGAAAGACTTACAAAATCAGCTCATTTTCTTAAATCGAACTACATACTCGGCAAACGATTATGCAGAGTTGTACCTTTAAGAGATAGTGCGACTTCATGGTGTACCATGTTATACCCCGCGTTTTCAGAGCATAAGTATGACATTTGCCTCATCGTAGTAATGTAGTGTCGGAGACGTCCCATGTTGTTTTGAAGGGCACAAACCATGGAAAGTACGTAACAACGAAGGAAAAGGGTGAATTACGACCTCGTAAGTAGTAATCGGGAAAGAGTATTTTGGAACACGAGGATATGACCATTATCAGTATAATGAATGACGAATATCATGTATGGAGAGTTTCGAAATATTTCGAGATCGAGTAGAGTGAAGGAAATAAGCTCGACGAAAATTTGAGAAATGCTGGGCGAATTTTTAGTCAACTTTGGAGGGGCATATCTCATAGTATATGTGGAGTTTTAAGGTGTTTTAAAAGCCTAAGATGAAGTTCGTCGAGTCTAGTTTGTAATGCAACAAACCGTTCGTTGATAGGACATCGGAGTAGAGAATTACAGACGTTATAAACTGAACTGTCGACGCAGAAACAACATTCCTGTAGTACGCTACAAGATACCGCTAAAAGATCAAGCTACGATTTTCGCTGCAATACTGTAGCTACAGTGAAACCGACTTTGGCATTTTTTTTAAATGGGACAGAAACCTCTTTTTTCAGCACAAAAAAAGTTCCAAAATTTCCAGAAAATTCAAATTTCCTCTCCTTCCTTTCTACATAAATAAATTGAGGATTTTATGGCTAATTGAAGGAAAAAGATGGAGATCACAACAGCCATGGCAACTCACGGCCATGGGTGGTGTTTTTGAAGAAGGTTACATGTTGGCTTTAAGAGCTTGGCTTCTAAGGTAAGATTCCATTCCCTTTTCCATGTTTTGGAAATGATTAATCTTGGTATGTAATTGGTGGATGTGGAATTGAATGCAAAAATTGTGTGGGTTGATGTTGAAGCTTGTTTGGGGGGGGGGGGGGGGGGGGGTTGTTTTTAAGCTAGAAGTGGTGAGCAAATTTTAATTAGTGTTGTTGTTGTTGTCATGAATCAAATGGTGAAAGTAAAGGGAATTTGATGATTAGAGATGAAGTTACATTTGTTTAGTGGGGTCGTTCTTGTTGAATTGAGGGATTAAGGATTGAGATAATGTGTTATGTTGTTGATCTCGTGTAATTGGTGGACTAAGTGTAATTAAAACTTGTGTTGTGTTGATTGTAATTGACGGGCTGTTTTAGAAGCTAATGTGAATCAAATATAGTTTCATGGATTTATGGAAGATAATGTTGTCAATGTGTGAATTGTTGGTATGGTTGATGAAATTGAAAGGAAGAAATGTGTTGTTGATTATTTTCTTGAACTTAGAGGATTTCGGGTGAAGTAGTATATTGTTGGATTGCTTTGAATATTATACGGATTGTTTGAAATGTTCTTGAATCTTGTTTAAATGGTTTGGATTAGTACTTGAACGTATGAATATTGATGTCGGTTTGATCGTATGCGGTTGATTTGAATGAAAATGGAATATCGTCGAATTGTATAGAAAGGAGTTACCAATGTTAGAATGCGTTTTGAATTCATTATTGATGTTGTTGGAATGGTTGTTGGTATTGTTGTTGGTAATATTGGCCGAGTTGAATTCTCGGGGTTGTTGAACTTATAGGAGAAATGCTCTGCCCAAATTTCTGTAGATAAAGTGATGGCTTGGGATTGGATTCTTAAGTGCTTATGGCTAATGTTTGGTACTTAACGACCTTGTTGTAGATTTTGAGCAGCCGAGACTTGAGTTTGGATTAGCTTAGGAAGCAAATGAGGTATGTAAAGCTTACCTTTCCTTCTTTTGGCATGTCTTAGATATGGCTAAGCTATGATATGTTATGAGCTTCGGGGGTAATTCTATTCCTAAAGTCCGAGCATGTTTACGATGCTTATTTGTTTCTTGATGTTGGCATCCTTATATGGTTAAGCTATGGTTTATATGTCTTTGTATGATTGGTTTTCAAGTGTTGCATAGAAAGTTTTGTTTTCAAAAAGAGTTTTGTAACTACGAACGTCCGTAACTTTCACAGACAGAACCGGATGGCTTTGATATGCTCGTAAATGATTCTATAATGTATAATGACTATGACTTTCGTAGGCGGCCCGGATCGGGTTGACGCTCGTCCGTGGGTCCCGCGACTTTTCTATATTTGGTGTTAATGACCTATTTTTGGAAAGAATTCACTATGACTATCTTTCTGACCCCCGAGTATGATTACTTATTTATCGGTTGAGTCTGAAATAAGGATTTTTATGTATGTGAATTTGATACGTGACTATGGTTTCTGAAGTTCGGTTTGATATGTTCCCGAGTGAGATTCGGAAGAAAATCTGATTTGACTACTGTTTTGGCTTACAAATGATGGTTCGTTTTGATTAACCTATTAAGTCTTTGAAAATGTTTTAAACTGTATTTGGTTACTCACGATTCTGCCCGTGCATTCTGTTGTTACATTTTTCGCCAAGTCCCGAGCCGGTATGTTATCATGCGCACTATGCTTTATTCAGGAGTATGATGTGTCCGGTTCGCCGAGCCCCTTTTTGGCCGGGAACCGTGTATGTATTATGGTGTTATGATGTGTCCGGTACGCCGAGCCCCTTTCGGCCGGGTACTGTGTATATATGCTACGTTATATGATATATGTATGGATTCTGGAATATGGTCAGTTGGCATCAGAGCCGGTGGTGGGGCAAACCCAATGGTGGGGCAAACCCAGTGGTGGGGCAAACCCAATAGTGGGGCAAACCCAATGATGAGGCAAAATTCCACATTGGTTTAGGCCAATCCCACACTGGTTTAGGCCAATCCCACATTGGTTTAGGCGAATCCCACATCGGTTAATGTCATCTCATATGATAGGTTATGATGTTATGATGTGTTACGGTATGTATATGATGATTATTCGCTTATGTCACTCTGTCCCATTGTGGGCCGGATATGATACATGGCATGGATATGCATGATTTGTATTTCAGGAGTAAGCATTTTGGCATTCTGATTAATATGTTTGTCTTCTGTACCTCGGATGTACGATATGTGTTTCAGATGCAAGCACTTTGGTATTCTGGTTGTTATGCTCACTTTCCGTACTCCTTACTTCGGTTATGATCTCGTTTTCTGTATGCTATGCTTTACATGCTCAGTACATATTCCGTACTGACCCCCTTTCTTCGGGGGCTGCGTTTCATGCCGCGCAGATATACACAGATGAGTAAGAGGATACTAATGGAAGATGTTCCAGCTGGATTGGCGAGCTCCATTTCCTCTCGGAGTGCTGCCGAGTCCGAGCATTATGTTCTGGTATCTGGGTTATGTTAGAGACTTTGCAGACAGAGTCGAGTGTATGATATGTCAGTTTTGTAAGCGGCTAGGCGAGCCGATATGTTTTATGCATTAGGTTACAGATTTGTTTTGTAAGCGGCTATGTAGGCCGATATATCAGTATGCATTATGTTACAGATTTGTTATGACTACAGATTTTATTTGACTTGAAAAAGATGAAAATCATGTTTGTTTTCTGAAAAAATTTCATTATGTGCTTATGTCATGTTTTGCGGGCCCAGTATGATTATGTGTATTACGATAGTCAGCGGGTTCGCTCGGCCCTAGGTAAGGGTCGGGTCCCCATCATGCCCTATCGAAAATTAGGGTGTGACATACCAGTATCCATTATCACAGATAGAGGGGCACAATTTACTGCTAAATTCTGGAAGTCATTTAAAGAAGGTTCGGGGACTTAAGTGAGACTCAGCACAGCATTTCATCCACATATCGATGGACAAGCTGAACGCACTATTCAGACCTTGGAAGATATGTTATGGGCATGCGTATTAGACTTCGGAGGCAATTGGGATGATCATTTTCCACTTATTGAATTTGCCGATAACAACAGTTATCATTCTAGCATCCAGATGGCTCCGTATGAAGCTCTGTATGGGAGGTAGTGTAGATGGCCGATTGGATGGTTTGAAGTTGGAGAGACACAATTGATAGGTCAAGAATTGATTCAATAAGCGATGGAAAAGATCAAGCTCATCCGAGACCAATTACTGACGGCTCAAAATCGCCAAAAGTCTTATGCTGACAATCGCCGATGGAACTTGGAATTCCAAACCAATGATTGGGTGTTCTTAAAAGTGTCACCGATAAAAGGCGTAATGAGATTCATCAAGAAGGGAAAGCTCAGCCCCTGGTATATTGGGCCTTAAAAGATTGTACGCAAGGTGGGCCAAGTGGCTTATGAACTAGTTTTACCTCCAGAGCTTGAATCTGCCCATCCAGTTTTTCATGTGTCGATGCTCCGTAAATGTGTTGGAGACCCTTCTACAATCGTGCCAGTGGATGATGTTCAAGTTACCGAAAAGTTGGATTATGAAGAGGTGCCCATTTCCATACTAGATAGGCAAGTGCGAAAACTCAGAAACAAAGAGGTTGCTTCAGAGAAGGTCTTGTAGAGAAACAATAATAGAGAAGAGATGACTTGGGAAGCAGAAGAGGATATGAAGATCAGATATCCACATTTATTTCCACCCCCGAAAGAGATTCAAGATGAGACGCCATTATCCCTAGGCACGAAGTGCTTTTTTTATTGCTTTTGGGTCATGTGTGCCATGCCTCTTAGTGTTGATGTTGTAGCCCTGTGTGGCGATGTTATTTTGGGCTGTCGTGGCAGGATGATACCGTCATATTATAGGGGAAACTCTGACAAAATTTCTGTAAAATCCTTAAGAACTTAACATTCGAGGACGAATGTTCTTAAGAGGGGAGAATGTTACGCCCCTCGTCTTTGGCATAGTAGAACTAATGATTTCCTAGTCGAGTATGTCTTAAGAATGGGGACCCGTGCCTGAGTTTAGGGATATAAAGTGTTGTACTCCGTGTACAAATGTATTAGTAGGTATTCTGGGTAAATTATGGAGTTAGAAGGCAACGGATCGAATCTGTCACGACCCAAATCGATGAGCCGTGACAAGTACCCGACCATTACTGGCCAAGTACTCCTATGCTTGAAATTTACTTCTCGCATTTGGCCCATCGGGCCGATGTACAATGCCCGAGAATCGTGCGTCTTGTCTCCCGAGCAATCAACATGAGAGACACTGCACCGGGAACTCACGGCCAACGCATACATATAAACATAAATACTGTGAATAACAGCGCAAGCCGATTTGGCGCTATACATATATACTGCACAACAAAATACACGCCGACGAGGCTGCATGAGACTACATATCACTGTCTACAGACCTTTATAGAATACAAACTGTAAATGACAGGACAAGGCCCTGCCGTACCCATATATATACGGCACAAGATGGCATACCAAGAGGGCTGAAGCTCCGGATCAATGGAGCGTGCCGACTGCCGCTGAGAGGGAGGTCCTACTACTGTGAATCGTCCGGCTAGCTGCCTGATCCTGCGGGCATGAACGCAGCGTCCACAAGAAAGGACGCTAGTACGAGCAATGTACTGAGTATGTAAGGCATGAGTAATAACATATTAAAGAATACAAAGCATGAATAGTAACAGCACGAAAATAGAGAGCATATCACGAGATAATGGAGTAACCTGTACATCTGAGTGCCATTTAGGCGGGCACCATGCATGCTTAGTGCAGCGGAACGTGCAGCCCGATCCATATATATATATATATATATATTATATTGCTGCGGAACGTGCAGCCCGATCCATATATATATACTATATTGCTGCGGAACGTGCAGCCCGATCCATATAATATATTGCAGCGGAACGTGCAGCCCGATCCATATAATATATTACTGCGGAACGTGTAGCCCGATCAATATAATATATCCCGCGTCCGGGACGGTATCATGTCATATTATACCAACTGATTAGGTGGTTACGCGTATATAACTCTCTCCCTTTTTCCCATATACATATACTCTATAAGCAACATGTATGAGAGCCCAAAGAAAGTCATGCATCTATCGGAGTGACGTAAGGTCGGTAACCTCCGATTATATTATGAAATAATCATGGTCGCTTTGTCTCACCTTGAAGGAACAATTATTATAAGTTGAGACTATAAATGAAAAATAGCGTTAAGAGAACATAGACTAAGATCATAAATCTCATAAGGCGTTAATTCATATACTTTGGAATCTTTAGAAATGGTCATCATTTATGAATAAAATTGAGAAATCAAGAAATAGCTCAACATTCTTATATCGTCATTGAAATCGTAAACTTGGAACCTTTAAACATGGAATCCTCATCATCATATTCATCGTAGGAAAATATCCCCATCTTTGACATCATCGTTGTCATTGTAAAACATATCCATCGTTGTTGTCATGAAAGCTTACGGAGTCATAAACCTCAGTTTTGGAAAAATACGGACATTTTGGAAAGCATTTATGGATTATCGAGAAAAGGAATCATGCCTTGGAATCATAGATCTTTAACTTTTGATGACAAGGAAAATATGGAAACATTTATGAGATCATAACCTAGGAATCATGCCTTTAAAAGAAAGGGGCGAGCCTTAACATACCTGTTCAACCTCCTATTGGCTATGCTTATGCGTCCGAGCTCGCAAGTCTACATTTAAGAGGATTTACACTAACGTTAGCCTCTTCATCGCATACTTGTACCAAGTTTCAAATTATACTATTCTATATTCTGCCGAAAATTGGGCAAAAGATTTCCCTTGTTTATATGCCTAGCCCAAATTCTCAATTCAACAACCAACAACAATAACAACAATACCAACATTAACCACAATATTTCCAACTCCAACGCATTCCATAGAACAGCCCACACGCTGTTTTCCAGCTTTCATAACTAATCAACTCAGTATACAATTATTTAACCACGCTTCTTCGTAAATAAACCGATATTAACACAAGTAGAAAGAGATTCATACCTTTCCCTTGATAATAATTCTATATCTTCAAATCCTCCACCTTCCACTTAAGCCCCAACGCCTCAATACACAATTTTGTAGTCGCAACTACGCGCTGTCTGGACCGGGATTTGGGAATTATACTTGGTTTTGGGCTAAAAAGTTGAGGGTTGGAAGGTTTGGGAAATTTCTGGAATATTTGGGCTGTTTTTGGGTGTCTTTGGCTGAAAATGAGGGGTTCTCCCCCTTTAAATTGCGGTCCAGGTTCTGCCTTGTCACGACCCAACCCCGTAGGCCGTGACTAGTGCCCGATCTAGGCAGCCAAACTCGCCTATCCAACACTATCACAAATTATTTCAAACGCATCCAAGTATATAACGGTGCTTCTACAAGGCTATGTTTCAA